>NW_023997263.1:0-24332 GCF_015586225.1 Lucilia sericata | reverse complement strand
GCCAACCGGAATCTATGATCGATGACACGGGCAGGAGGCTTGAGGATATGGAGGAGACAATGAAACTCCTAATGGATTCTCATTTCCCACCCGGTATATCGAATAACATAGATGAACCGATATTGGAGGAAGGGGAGAGTAACACGGAAATAGTAATTACAACTGACATGGTGAAAGGGGCAATCAAGAGCTTTGCTCCCTATAAAGCTGCAGGGCCGGATGGAATTTTCCCGGCACTTTTGCAGATGGAGGCGGGACTGGTTTCCGTACATCTGTCACAGATATTCACGGCATGCTTAAAATTGGCATATACCCCAGTTAAATGGCAGGATGCAAGGGTAATATTTATACCCAAACCAGGGAAACCTAGCTATGCGACACCTAAGTCCTATCGACCAATAAGTCTTACGTCCTTCCTACTTAAAACCTTGGAACGGATAGTCGATAGCATGGTTAAAAGCAGCATACCATACAATGACCTTAAATATAAGCAGCATGCTTATGTAAAGGGACGATCGGTGGAAACCGCTTTAAATGAAGTTGTCCACTACATAGGTGAATCTTTCGATAGCAAACTGTATACACTGGCAGTATGCATTGACATCGAAGGCGCTTTCAATAACGTGCACACTGATACCCTTATCCAATCCCTAGACCAGTTTTATGTTGACCGGGTGCTCCGTAACTGGATCAACTACATGCTAAGGAACAGATGGATAAGCTGCGAGATGTACGATATAACTATCAGGAAAAGGTATTTCGCGGTATACCACAGGGTGGCATTTTGTCACCTTTACTCTGGGTCACCACGATTAATAGCCTCCTAAGGACCCTAACCGAGAAAGGACTTAGACCTGTCTGCTATGCAGACGATGTCGTAATACTTTTAAAGGGAAAGGATCCAAATTACTTGTGTAGAAGAGCTGAGGAGGCTCTGAATACGGCCTTGAGCTGGGCTCAACCGAGAGGCCTCAATGTTAACCCGGCGAAGACGGAAATCTGTCTTTTCACAAGAAAGACAAAAATTTCTACATATACTGAACCTTGCTTCTTGGGCAAGAAGATACCGGTGACAGACAAAGTTAAGTATTTAGGTGTAATACTTGACCGGAAATTAAAATGGAGACACCACATAGAGGATAGGATCAACAAGGCACATCGGTGCTGGGCGATATGTAGGAGAACCATAGGCATGAAATGGGGTCTTAGTCCTACTATGACAAATTGGCTTTATAAAAGTGTAATTAGACCAATTCTAGCTTATGCTTCAATAATCTGGTGGACTGCTTTGGACAAAAAGTGTAATATCAAACTACTACAGGGAGTTCAGCGTACATGCTGCTTGGGTATAAGTGGTGCCATGTGTACTACTTCAACCAAGGCTCTGGAAACGTTGCTAGATATTCCACCCATTGAAACATATATAAGATATGAGGCGGCGCTTACAGCCGAACGGCTCTTTACTTTAGGCGAACTGGCCAAAAACGGTTATAGGACACGTCATCAATGTATACTGGACACATTGGAAGGTTATACACATTCATCGGACGTGCCTGATCGCATACCAGACACTGAATATGTCGGAAACTTTGAAACGCTAATCCCAGATAGAATGTCTTGGTCAAGCGGAACATTAGAGCAAATACCAGTAGGAATCCGTTGCTACACGGATGGCTCTAAATTAGGGGACAAAGTGGGTCTGGGGTTCTATATTGAAGACCCAGAAACAGAAATATACCACCGTTTACCTAATCATAACACAAGCTTCCAGGCAGAAGTACGAGCAATAACGGAATGTGTAAATTGGATTAGAATAAATATGGCGCCCACAGGGCTTAATATATTTACCGACAGCCAGAAGGCAATTTGTGCGATATCAGGTGATAGAATTAAATCTAAGACCGTATTGGATTGTAAGAAAGCTTTAACTGAATACTCTCCCAGAGGTAAGGTTCACATCATATGGGTACCAGGCCACTCGGGAGTAATCGGCAACGAAAGGGCGAATGTAATAGCTTTAAAGGGAAGGGGAGCTCGATGTAGTTAACCTGACAAACGCAAAACCATTCGAGGCAACAAAAGCTGAATTAAAAATATGGATGAGAGAATCCCATAAGGCCTCTTGGAATAATGAAACGGTGGGTAGAACCACAAAGATTCTATGGGGTGACCCTGATGAGAGCAAGACGAGAAATCTTCTCAAAATGAGCAAGTCTGAGGTTAGTATGATGGTACGTATTCTCAGTGGACACACAGGATTACGAGCACATCTATACAAAATTGGACGTGCGAATTCAGACGAATGTAGAGCATGTGGAGAGGACAGTGAAACTCTGGAGCACTTTCTTTGCCATTGTCAGGCATTCGTCGAAGTTAGATCCAAGTATCTTGGAAGTGATGTTATTCCGGAAATAACATTCTTAACCAACACCGATTGGAAGATTCTTAGGAATTACGTCCAGGAAACTGAGTTTCTGAACATTCAGTAAACAATTTTTTTTTTTTTTTTTTTTTTTTTTCTTGAATTGGAGCGCACAACAGGCCCGATAGTGGCCTAGGTGTATTTCTTCGGATTTGATGTAGTATACATCCTCCTATCAACCTAACCTAACCTAACCTAACCTAGTTAGTTAGTTAGTTAGTTAGTTAGTTAGTTAGTTAGTTAGTTAGTTAGTAGTTAGTTAGTTAGTAGTTAGTTAGTTAGTTAGTAGTTAGTTAGTTAGTTAGTTAGTTAGTTAGTTAGTTAGTTAGTAGTTAGTTAGTTAGGTTAGTTAGTTAGTTAGTTAGTTAGTTAGTTAGTTAGTTAGTTAGTAGTTAGTTAGTTCGTTAGTTAGTTAGTTAGTTAGTTAGTTAGTTAGTTAGTTAGTTAGTTAGTTAGTTAGTTAGTTAGTTAGTTAGTTAGTTAGTTAGTTAGTTAGTTAGTTAGTTAGTTAGTTAGGTAGTTAGTTAGTTAGTTAGTTAGTTAGTTAGTTAGTTAGTTAGTTAGTTAGTTAGTTAGTTAGTTAGTTAGTTAGTTAGTTTAGTTAGTTAGTTAGTTAGTTAGTTAGTTAGTAGTTAGTTAGTTAGTTAGTTAGTTAGTTAGTTAGTTAGTTAGTTAGTAGTTAGTTAGTTAGTTAGTTAGTTAGTTAGTTAGTTAGTTAGTTAGTTAGTTAGTTAGTTAGTTAGTTAGTTAGTTAGTTAGTTAGTTAGTTAGTTAGTTAGTTAGTTAGTTAGTTAGTTAGTTAGTTAGTTAGTTAGTTAGTTAGTTAGTTAGTTAGTTAGTTAGTAGTTAGTTAGTAGTTAGTTAGTTAGTTAGTTAGTTAGTTAGTTAGTTAGTTAGTTAGTTAGTTAGTTAGTTAGTTAGTTAGTTAGTTAGTTAGTTAGTTAGTTAGTTAGTTAGTTAGTAGTTAGTTAGTTAGTTAGTTAGTTAGTTAGTTAGTAGTTAGTAGTTAGTAGTTAGTAGTTAGTTAGTTAGTTAGTTAGTTAGTTAGTTAGTTAGTTAGTTAGTTAGTTAGTTAGTTAGTAGTTAGTTAGTTAGTTAGTAGTTAGTTAGTTAGTTAGTTAGTTAGTTAGTTAGTAGTTAGTTAGTTAGTTAGTTAGTTAGTTAGTTAGTTAGTTAGTTAGTTAGTTAGTTAGTTAGTTAGTTAGTTAGTTAGTTAGTTCGTTAGTTAGTTAGTTCGTGAGTAATACATTCTTAAAGACATTTACTGCATCAGAGGTCTGTTCCTAATAATTCCCGTATTCCTGTCTCTGGTATGTGATGTGGCGTGTTCAGACATGTCCTGCCGTGTCCTTAGGAAGATTTTTTAAAATTCTACAAGTTAACTAAATATATGTAGTTCTTCATACATTTCTTACGTTAAATTTAATAAAAAGTTTTAAATAATTTTACTAGAAAAATTAAAAGAAATGTTTGTTTTAAATGTTAACATTTTATATTTAAACAAAGTGTTTACTTAATATTGTGCAATCTAAAAGGTGTGTCTCAAACATGTCTGTTTTTAAAATATAAATTAAAATACATAAAATAAAATTTTATGAACATGTTTTTTATTTACAAAAAAAAAAAAAAACATGAAAAATGTGATACAATTTATTTATAATGTTGTACAACAAGAAAATTCAACAAAAATTATAATTGTCAATTAAAAAATATATAAGAAAAACATGAAAAAATAATTACATATTTAAGATTTATGTTTTAATATTTTTTTAAGAAATTGAAAGGAAATTTGCATAAGAGCAAAGTAGACATTTAAATTCAACAAACCTAAAACTATGCAATATAAATTTAATCTATTGAAAATAAAATTTTGTGTATTTTTATAGAAATAATACAAAATGAACTATTTCACCTCTCTAATAATTTCATTTGCTATTTGTTTGTTGTTTTTGTTTTCTCCTGCCCCAAATGTATGTGAATTTATACAGGTGTAAATGTTTTCACAATGCTTTTTGCAATAACACAATGTTAAATACAAAAAATGTATTTAATTTTTATTGTTGTTAATATTTTGTATTTGTTTGGTATGGTTTTTCTTAGTCGTTGTATATTTGTTTGTGTGTGTATCAAAATAAAAGGATTTTTATTTTGTCAGTGTGTTAATGCATTTGTATTTTTATGGGCAAATCCTTTGTCATCATTGTCATGTTTTTATTTACAACTGTTCATGTAGAAATATTTATGTGGTATTTACTTTAATTGTATTAGTATGAGGAAACATGGAGATTGATATTGTTGCTCTAGTTTTAGTATTCGTTTAGATTTTTTTTTTTTTTTTGTTATTTTTGGATGTTTTGTTTTAATCTCAGAGGATTTAAATAGAATATTTTAAATAGTGAACAAATGCAGCAAATAAATTGATTAAAAAAACTTTAAATCACAGGAAAGAGCTTTGATAACAATTTTTAAAAATCGGTTCAAGGTTTTTGTTCTAAATTGTTAAATTTACAATTATCTATTTTAACAAAACGGAAATTTTTCAATTTTATAAAAAATTCGTCTACATATAGTCTAGTCTAGTCTATAGTCTAGTATATAGTCTAGTCTATAGTCTAGTATATAGTCTAGTCTATAGTCTAGTCTATAGTCTATAGTCTAGTCTATAGTCTAGTCTATAGTCTAGTCTATAGTCTAGTATATAGTCTAGTATATAGTCTAGTCTATAGTCTAGTCTATAGTCTATAGTCTAGTCTATAGTCTAGTCTATAGTCTAGTCTATAGTCTATAGTCTATTCTATAGTCTAGTCTATAGTCTAGTCTATAGTCTAGTCTATAGTCTATTCTATAGTCTAGTCTATAGTCTAGTCTATAGTCTAGTCTATAGTCTAGTCTATAGTCTAGTCTAGTAGTCTAGTCTAGTCTAGTCTATAGTCTAGTCTATAGTCTAGTCTACAGTCTAGTCTATAGTCTAGTCTATAGTCTAGTCTAGTTATAGTCTAGTCTATAGTCTAGTCTATAGTCTAGTCTATAGTCTAGTCTATAGTCTAGTCTATAGTCTAGTCTAGTCTATAGTATAGTCTATAGTCTAGTCTATAGTCTAGTCTATAGTCTAGTCTATAGTCTAGTCCAGCGGTTCCCACAGATTTTTACTTCGCGGACCCCTTGAAGAGCTTATTTAATTTCGCGGACCCCCATACATATTTTTTTCCCGTACATTGAGAATATATAATATTTCAGATAGGTTTTCAATTGCATGTTTTGAAAATAGAATGACTTCTTTGTTGATATGTTAACATGATGTTTAATTTTATGATCGTGAGATCTTTCATGTTCATTTTTCTTCAAGGTAGCGAAAAGGTTTCTTTATCAAATATTGTCACATGTGCTTAAGGAGTCACGTTTCAAAAATTTGTTGCGATTGCAAAGGGTGAACTGAGTAAGTGAGCTAAGTTTTCGGGAAAATAATATAAGAAAGTTGGACTTCTTCTATGTTGTTGCGGAATGCGTTATCCGCATAATATATGATTTGAACTCTTTGTTAAAGTAGTGTGAATTTGGAACTTAAATTTGAATTTTAAAATACCAACGAATTATTTTACTTCATGGTTTTTGGCTACATATTTACGCGAAACGCTATGGATTTTCTGATGTTAATTTAATAATATGTATTGGTCGACAAAATCAAGTTAAAATCTGTGTATCACGTCGGATTGTAATATTTATAAAGAGATGCATAAAGAGTCACCTCTGTTTTGGAAATATATAATTGTTGTCCTTTCAAACGAGAACATTTTTGCTTACAATTTGATAAACTTAAATCTGTAATAAGCTTGTATTTGAATTGAACTTCATACTCTGGAATACCAGTATCCCTAATTTAATTGTAAGGCAGAGTATTATTTGTCTGAAATAAAAACCATTATTTCAGTACATATACAGGAAATAAAAATTACAAATCACGCAGTACTTTACTTTATAAAAGTTATACAATAAATTTGTAGGGACTAGCTTCTTCCTGATAAACAACCGAAAAAATAAAATACAAAAAGTCACCAAAAAATTTGGGATTATTGCACAAAAATTGGATATATTTGTACATACATATAAAAGCAGAATATTGTTTATTCATGGTTTTTTTCGTTCGTCTTCGCGGACCCCCTAGGATTTTACTACGGACCACTAGGGGTCCGCGGACCCCCATTTGGGAACCGTTGGTCTAGTCTATAGTCTAGTTTATAGTCTAGTCTATAGTCTAGTTTATAGTCTAATCTATAGTCTAGTCTATAGTCTAGTCTATAGTCTAGTCTATAGTCTAGTCTATAGTCTAGTCTATAGTCTAGTCTATAGTCTAGTCTATAGTCTAGTCTATAGTCTAGTCTATAGTCTAGTCTATAGTCTAGTCTATAGTCTATAGTCTAGTCTATAGTCTAGTCTATAGTCTAGTCTATAGTCTAGTCTATAGTCTAGTCTATAGTCTAGTCTATAGTCTAGTCTATAGTCTAGTCTATAGTCTAGTCTATAGTCTAGTCTATAGTCTAGTCTATAGTCTAGTCTATAGTCTAGTCTATAGTCTAGTCTATAGTCTAGTCTATAGTCTAGTCTATAGTCTAGTCTATAGTCTAGTCTATAGTCTAGTCTATAGTCTAGTCTATAGTCTAGTCTATAGTCTAGTCTATAGTCTAGTCTATAGTCTAGTCTATAGTCTAGTCTATAGTCTAGTCTATAGTCTAGTCTATAGTCTAGTCTATAGTCTAGTCTATAGTCTAGTCTATAGTCTAGTCTATAGTCTAGTCTATAGTCTAGTCTATAGTCTAGTCTATAGTCTAGTCTATAGTCTAGTCTATAGTCTAGTCTATAGTCTAGTCTATAGTCTAGTCTATAGTCTAGTCTATAGTCTAGTCTATAGTCTAGTCTATAGTCTAGTCTATAGTCTAGTCTATAGTCTAGTCTATAGTCTAGTCTATAGTCTAGTCTATAGTCTAGTCTATAGTCTAGTCTATAGTCTAGTCTATAGTCTAGTCTATAGTCTAGTCTATAGTCTAGTCTATAGTCTAGTCTATAGTCTAGTCTATAGTCTAGTCTATAGTCTAGTCTATAGTCTAGTCTATAGTCTAGTCTATAGTCTAGTCTATAGTCTAGTCTATAGTCTAGTCTATAGTCTAGTCTATAGTCTAGTCTATAGTCTAGTCTATAGTCTAGTCTATAGTACTAGTCTAGTCTATAGTCTAGTCTATAGTCTAGTCTATAGTCTAGTCTATAGTCTAGTCTATAGTCTAGTCTATAGTCTAGTCTATAGTCTAGTCTATAGTCTAGTCTATAGTCTAGTCTATAGTCTAGTCTATAGTCTAGTCTATAGTCTAGTCTATAGTCTAGTCTATAGTCTAGTCTATAGTCTAGTCTATAGTCTAGTCTATAGTCTAGTCTATAGTCTAGTCTATAGTCTAGTCTATAGTCTAGTCTATAGTCTAGTCTATAGTCTAGTCTATAGTCTAGTCTATAGTCTAGTCTATAGTCTAGTCTATAGTCTAGTCTATAGTCTAGTCTATAGTCTAGTCTATAGTCTAGTCTATAGTCTAGTCTATAGTCTAGTCTATAGTCTAGTCTATAGTCTAGTCTATAGTCTAGTCTATAGTCTAGTCTATAGTCTAGTCTATAGTCTAGTCTATAGTCTAGTCTTAGTCTAGTTTATAGTCTAGTCTATAGTCTAGTCTATAGTCTAGTCTATAGGCTAGTCTATAGTCTAGTCTATAGTCTAGTCTATAGTCTAGTCTATAGTCTAGTCTATAGTCTAGTCTATAGTCTAGTCTATAGTCTAGTCTATAGTCTAGTCTATAGTCTAGTCTATAGTCTAGTCTATAGTCTAGTCTATAGTCTAGTCTATAGTCTAGTCTATAGTCTAGTCTATAGTCTAGTCTATAGTCTAGTCTATAGTCTAGTCTATAGTCTAGTCTATAGTCTAGTCTATAGTCTAGTCTATAGTCTAGTCTATAGTCTAGTCTAGTCTATAGTCTAGTCTATAGTCTAGTCTATAGTCTAGTCTATAGTCTAGTCTATAGTCTAGTCTATAGTCTAGTCTATAGTCTAGTCTATAGTCTAGTCTATAGTCTAGTCTATAGTCTAGTCTATAGTCTAGTCTATAGTCTAGTCTATAGTCTAGTCTATAGTCTAGTCTATAGTCTAGTCTATAGTCTAGTCTATAGTCTAGTCTATAGTCTAGTCTATAGTCTAGTCTATAGTCTAGTCTATAGTCTAGTCTATAGTCTAGTCTATAGTCTAGTCTATAGTCTAGTCTATAGTCTAGTCTATAGTCTAGTCTATAGTCTAGTCTATAGTCTAGTCTATAGTCTAGTCTATAGTCTAGTCTATAGTCTAGTCTATAGTCTAGTCTATAGTCTAGTCTATAGTCTAGTCTATAGTCTAGTCTATAGTCTATAGTCTATAGTCTATAGTCTAGTCTATAGTCTAGTCTATAGTCTAGTCTATAGTCTAGTCTATAGTCTAGTCTATAGTCTAGTCTATAGTCTAGTCTATAGTCTAGTCTATAGTCTAGTCTATAGTCTAGTCTATAGTCTAGTCTATAGTCTAGTCTATAGTCTAGTCTATAGTCTAGTCTATAGTCTAGTCTATAGTCTAGTCTATAGTCTAGTCTATAGTCTAGTCTATAGTCTAGTCTATAGTCTAGTCTATAGTCTAGTCTATAGTCTAGTCTATAGTCTAGTCTATAGTCTAGTATATAGTCTAGTCTATAGTCTAGTCTATAGTCTAGTCTATAGTTTAGACTATAGTCTAGTCTACAGTCTAGTTTATAGTTTAGTCTAGTATTTAGTCTAGTCTTTAGTCTAGGCTACAGTCTAGTCTACAGTCTTGTCTTTAATCTTGTCTATAGCCTAGTCTATAGTCTAGTGTATAGGCTAGGCTGCAGTCTAGGCTACAGTTTAGTCTATAGTTTAGCCTTTAGTCTAGTCTATAGTCTAGTGTAGTGTAGTATAGTCTAGTCTAATCTATAGTCTAGTATATAGTCTATAGTCTAGTTTATAGTCTAGTCTATAGTTTAGTCTATAGTCTAGTCTATAGTCTAGTCTATAGTCTAGTCTATAGTCTAGTCTATAGTCCAGTCTATAGTCTAGTCTATAGTCTAGTCTATAGTCTAGTCTATAGTCTAGTCTATAGTCTAGTCTATAGTCTAGTCTATAGTCTAGTCTATAGTCTAGTCTATAGTCTAGTCTATAGTCTAGTCTATAGTCTAGTCTAGTCTATAGTCTAGTCTATAGTCTAGTCTATAGTCTAATCTATGGTCTAGTCTAATCTATGGTCTAGTCTAGTCTATAGTCTAGTCTGTAGTTTGATCTATAGTCTAGCGTAGTCTAGTATACTCTTGCCTACAGTCTAGTCTATTTTAGTCTATTTTGTAGAAAATTTTCTTGACCTAGTTCTTGTAAATACCTACTCCTCTCTTAATACAATTAAATTTTCCCAAAAATTTATTTATGAAATTGTAAACAACTAACCATATGTTGCCAACATCACTGCATTCGATGGATATATGTAACCCAAAAGCACATTTAACGCCAACAACCAACCAAATCATCATATCTTAAAAATATATATGTATATATTTAACACCCTCCCAAAAAGCTTGTTAAGTTAACAACAAAGTATTTGTTAAATGGCTGTTGTTGCAATTGTATCTATGATGTTGCACAAACAAAAAAATTCGTGTATGAAAATGTGATGATGGTTTTAAATTTTAGAGCTGTGATGTTTGACCAAAGGATAAAATGCATTTATATGTTAGTGGCTACTTTCTTCTTGTAACTGATAGCTGATGCTATTGCTACTGCTGTAGTTGTTAGTTGTGTGTTAAGTAAAAAGGATATGTACAACATTCCAACAAACACTATCAAATACACAGATTTTGCTGCCATGAACATTAAAGGAAAGATACAAACAAATATCATTTACCAGGCAACACACACATACGAGTATCAAAAACACACACACACTCTTACAGCCTGTTGTTGAACAACATCTGTCCAACACATCATAAATGCATTAGTTAAACAACATGGATGAATGAACGAACGAATGAATAAATGGACAAATGTACAAAAAACAAGATGTGAACTTTTTCCCAAGATATTCTTAAAAGCAACAAAAAATTGGGTGGTGGGACAGACAAGCAACATTTTCCTACAGCTGTTGGCGTTGCCTATTCATTGCAATTTAATGCATTTTTCTTTATTTTTTCTGATCCTTTCCTTTTTCTTGTTGTATATAGGAGCGTGTGTTAATTTTAAATTGACCATTGCTTAGGCTAAAAACCTAGTTATTGCCAGTGGAATTACACCACAGGCGAGGAGAGAAATATGTATGTATGCAGGAGTATGAGAGGCACTTTACTTGGACATGTACACAATGTTATGCAACAACATTCAAACAACCAACAGCAGCAGCAAAGCCAACGACAACATCAGCAAAAACATGAACATTTTGTGAAACATGGCAAATAAATTAGCAACAAATTGTACAAATTGCTTTATGATGTTGGTGCTGCTGCTGCTGTTATACACTAACAATATTTAATATTGCTGTTGTTATATGTTCTAGTTGTTTGTTGTTGTTGTTACTATTTGTAACAACTGATGTTGTTTCTTATACAGCCTGGTCATTTAGATGTGTATGTTGTTGTTGCTGCTGCTGTTGTTGAAAGTTCAAACACATGTTAGCAAAGAGAAGAGTTTTTTCTTGTCCCGCAAATTATAATGAGGTTTTTAGATGAGAGGCAGGTTTGACTCATGCTTTTACTACAATTCATACATTTATAAAAACTTTAAAGAAATTTTCTTTTTTATAGAAAATTCTCGTAAATTATTCTTTTTATGGAAAATTTAAAAAAAATACGATTTTCGCTTTACGATAGTTCGCTTTTTTATAGAAACTTATCGGAAAATTTATCTTTTTTGTAGAAAAATTTCTGGGAAAATTTCTCTTTTTTTATAAAAAATGTTCGAAAAGTTTTTCTTTTATAGAAAATTTTCGGAAACCTCTTTTTATAGAAAGTTTTCGGAAAACTTCTCTTTTTACAGAAAATTTTCGGAAAATTTCTATAGACTAGACTATACACTAGACTATAGACTAGACTATAGACTAGACTATACACTAGACTATAGACTAGACTATAGACTAGACTATAGACTAGACTATAGACTAGACTATAGACTAGACTATAGACTAGACTATAGACTAGACTATAGACTAGACTATAGACTAGACTATAGACTAGACTACAGACTAGACTATAGACTAGACTATAGACTAGGCTATAGACTAGACTATAGACTAGGCTATAGACTGTCCAACACATAGTCTATAGTCTAGTCTATAGTCTATTCTATAGTCTATTCTATAGTCTAGTCTATAGTCTAGTCTATAGTCTAGTCTATAGTCTAGTCTATAGTCTAGTCTATAGTCTAGTCTATAGTCTAGTCTATAGTCTAGTCTATAGTCTAGTCTATAGTCTAGTCTATAGTCTAGTCTATAGTCTAGTCTATAGTCTAGTCTATAGTCTAGTCTATAGTCTAGTCTATAGTCTAGTCTATAGTCTAGTCTATAGTCTAGTCTATAGTCTAGTCTATAGTCTAGTCTATAGTCTAGTCTATAGTCTATAGTCTAGTCTATAGTCTAGTCTATAGTCTAGTCTATAGTCTAGTCTATAGTCTAGTCTATAGTCTAGTCTATAGTCTAGTCTATAGTCTAGTCTATAGTCTAGTCTATAGTCTAGTCTATAGTCTAGTCTATAGTCTAGTCTATAGTCTAGTCTATAGTCTAGTCTATAGTCTAGTCTATAGTCTAGTCTATAGTCTAGTCTATAGTCTAGTCTATAGTCTAGTCTATAGTCTAGTCTATAGTGTAGTCTACAGTCAAGTCTATAGTCTAGTCTATAGTCTAGTCTATAGTCTAGTCTATAGTCTAGTCTATAGTCTAGTCTATAGTCTAGTCTATAGTCTAGTCTATAGTCTAGTCTATAGTCTAGTCTGTAGTCTAGTCTGTAGTCTAGTCTATAGTCTAGTCTATAGTCTAGTCTATAGTCTAGTCTATAGACTAGTCTATAGTCTAGTCTATAGTCTAGTCTATAGTCTAGTCTATAGTCTAGTCTATAGTCTAGTCTATAGTCTAGTCTATAGTCTAGTCTATAGTCTAGTCTATAGTCTAGTCTATAGTCTAGTCTATTGTCTAGTCTATAGTCTAGTCTATAGTCAAGTCTATAGTCTAGTCTATAGTCTAGTCTATAGTCTAGTCTATAGTCTAGTCTATAGTCTAGTCTATAGTATAGTCTATAGTCTAGTCTATAGTCTAGTCTGTAGTCTAGTCTATAGTCTAGTCTATAATCTAGTCTATAGTCTAGTCTGTAGTCTAGTTTATAGTCTAGTCTATAGTCTAGTCTAGTCTAGTCTTTAGTGTAGTCTATAGTATAGTCTATAGTCAAGTCTATAGTCTAGTCTATAGTCTAGTCTTTAGTGTAGTCTATATTCTGGTCTAAAATCTCTTCTCTTTTATATGAATCTTTGGAAATTTTTTTAATTTTTAAAGAAATATCTTGAAATATCTCTTTTTATAGAAAACTTTCGAAAAGTTCTCTCTTTAAGATAAAACTTTCAATAATTTTTCTTTTACGGAATTAACTTGATTCTAACTTACTAACCCTACTCTCCTCTCCTTTCAGCCACTTCAAATTCTTCCAGCAGCAGTAAAGATTCCAATACAACCACGTCTAACGGCAACAATTCCAATCCGGGTACCAATCCCACCGGTACAACCAATAACTCGCGTTCCTGCCGCACACCCGACTCACCCGAATCTGCCAGAGCAGTAGCTCCTCGCTCACCCATGTCTCCGCAATTGCATCAACATCACTCCAGTTTGGCACCGCCGCCCAGACCTAATCGCAATGCTAGTGCTTCACCGGTTATAAATGGTGCTACGACCACACCGCCGCCTCAACCGTCGGTGCAGAGTGCACAGGCGGCTGTAGCAGCGGCTGCAGCAGCTGCTGCTCATGTCGAACAGGCCCGTTTGTTGGGTAAAATACGTAAATTTTTAGGATCTCTAGTGCAATTGGCCCAAGATGTTCATCCCGATGTTAGTGATCGTGTAAGAGCTTTAGTTCTTTCTTTGGGCAGTGGTGGCATAAGTATCGATGAATTTCGCATGGCTCTACAGGAGGCCATTAATTTGCCTTTGAGGCCGTATGTCATTCCACTATTGAAGAATCATATTTCCTTGCTGCAAAGAGAGATTGTGGCCTTGGCTCGTGCCACTAATCAGGTAAATGTTGCTAGTTTAAATAATTATTTTTTGAGAAAAATGTTATTAATATTTGAAACACTTCAGACCACTCTGCAATATGTAACCACCAATGAAAATTCAGTTATGGAATTTTCCCCTCACGGGCCACCAGCCGAATACAGTGACATTTTTGTGCAAATTGACAGTCAATCTAATGGTAATTCGGCTACAAGTCTGGTATTTAAAAGACGACCCTCGGACACTTTAATGGAGCCGCATGCTCATAATGGTGCTCAAGAATGGAATGATTATATGGCCGCTTATCCGCCAGCCAAACGTTTGCATGCCCATAATCCCCACCCCTCCCAAAGTGAATCACGCATACCATTTGCCTCCGCCCAGCCAACCATATTCGATTATTCCACTTCTGGAGCAAATGCGGCACAGAGCGAAGGTTCATTTAGTAATCTAATGGAAAAGGTAAATTTCTTTATAAAGCTCCTTTAAAATGTTTATGATAAAATAAAACTTCCTTTTGTTTTAGTCCAATCATCGAGATGAACGTGATCTTAGATCCTCCGTTAATGCAGATGCCGCTTCTCATCGCCCTTTGGCTCGTTCAGTTATGCCAACCGCTAGCAGTGGTCCGGGTGGTGGAGGACCTGGTGGCTCTTCCGGTGCCCAGGGTGAGGAGGAATGGAAAAATATACACACCATGTTGAATTGTATTTCCGCCATGGTGGATAAAACTAAACGAGCTATAACGATACTACAGCAGAGAGGCGTTGAACCGCAGCAGCCCAATTATGGTGAGATAACACCGGCCACTCTAATGGAAATACGAAGGCAAACCGAAGAAAAGGTGGCCGAATTTAAACGCAATGCAGAAGATGCTGTTAATCAAGTAAGTCTTCTATAAAACTCGGAAAATTTCTCCTTTTTTTTGGGAAATTTTCGAAAAATTTTCGAATATATTTTGAAAATCTCTTTTTATTGAAAACTTATTTTCATTGCAGGTCAAACGTCAAGCTGTCATTGAAATCCAAAGAGCCGTCGTGGCAGCCGAGACTCGTGCCGCCGAAGTTATGGCCCAGGAACGTTTACGCATGGAAAAGTTTTTCGTTGAAATGAGTCGACATTCCGGCAGCGAAAGAGAAATCGATAATAAATCACCCTCCATTGCTGCAAGTCAAAATGTAAGATTTTACTCTCACTTTCCATTGCAGTAGACATGTGATTAATGCGAAAATTTTTTCTTCCAAAGGCCTGTTGGAATTGTGGTCGTAAGGCAACAGAGACATGTTCGGGTTGTAATTTAGCACGTTACTGTGGTGCTTTCTGTCAGCACAAGGACTGGGAACATCATCATCAGGTAAATAATTTGAAATGTTTTTAAACTTAAATTAAATTTTTATTATAATTTCAGATTTGCGGCACCACACGAACAACCGATCTATCAACAAAGCACGCTTCCCAAGTTATACCACTGACGGCCAATATACGCGGCGCATTAACACGATCACCACCCACACCCTCACAACCGCCAGCCCATTCGCAGGCGGCACAAAATCAAGCAACATCAACAGCATCTAACGCACCGCAGCCGAGTTCATTGGTGGCCAATGGCATCGGTTCCAAATGACGTATTCGCATGATGAAACCCAAAAAGAAATATATGTGCTAGTCAAATTAAATATACACACACACACAAAAATACACACACCACTATTATTAATTAAATTAAAACACAAAACAATTATTAAAAACTACTTAAATATTAATTTAAAACTTAAAAAAAAAAATCATTAAAAAATAACAAAAAAAAAACACATTTTTAAATTTAAGAATTTTTAACTTGAGAAAAATTTTAAATTATTCAAAGAGTAAAATTAATAGAAAAAAAAAAAACAAAAACAATTTAAAATAAAATCCCACTACAACAATTACAGCAAACCAAAAAAGCAAATAAATAATTAAAATTTAAAAAAAAAAATATAAAATAAAAATTAATTCATAATAACAAAAGCAGAAATAGTAATAGATGTTTTATCACTTTCCTCAAATTCTCTCTACAACACTGTGAGTTCATTTTCTCTCTTTTGCTCGAACCTGCTAAAAACTCTTTGAATTGAACACTGCAGTCTTTTTGAATCTCTTTTATTTACTCTCAGAGTAAAGATCAATATTAATTTGCATTTGTTTTTACAAATTTTCTCAACAAATGGATTTTTTTAATTAATTTTTAATTAATTTTTAATTAATTAAAATTAAAACTATTTAATATAAATAAATATTTTTTAAGCTTTTTATTACTTTTTAATATTATTATTCGATTTTTGTTTTAGTTTTAGTATATATTTTATTATTAAATTAAACAATTATTTATTATAATGTAACGTAACTATTTGTATGATCATTAATATACAATTATTAAAACATTTATGTTAAATATTCTTAATATTAAAAATATTAAAAAAGTAATAATAACAACAAATATGAAATACAAGAAACAAGAGAAATAAGAAAATAAAATAAATCAAATGTTCAAAACAATTCTAAAACAAAACGAGTTTCATTCACAAACGAAATGCAGAGGTAAGTAAATTAATTGGTCCACACTAACTAACTAACGAACTAACTAACTAACTAACTAACTACCTAACTAACTAACTAACTAACTAACTAACTAACTACTAACTAACTAACTAACTAACTAACTAACTAACTAACTAACTAACTAACTAACTAACTAACTAACTAACTAACTAACTAACTAACTAACTAACTAACTAACTAACTAAACTAACTAACTAACTAACTAACTAACTAACTAACTAACTAACTAACTACTAACTAACTAACTAACTAACTAACTAACTAACTAACTACTAACTAACTAACTAAACTAACTAACTAACTACTACTAACTAACTAACTAACTAACTAACTAACTAACTACTAACTAACTAACTAACTAACTAACTAACTAACTAACTTAACTACTAACTAACTAACTAACTAACTACTAACTAACTAACTAACTAACTAACTAACTAACTAACTAACTAACTAACTAACTAACTAACTAACTAACTAACTAACTAACTAACTAACTAACTAACTAACTAACTAACTAACTAACTACTAACTAACTAACTAACTAACTACTAACTAACTAACTAACTAACTAACTACTAACTAACTAACTACTAACTAACTAACTAACTAACTAACTAACTAACTAACTACTACTAACTAACTAACTAACTACTAACTAACTACTAACTAACTAACTAACTAACTAACTAACTACTAACTAACTAACTAACTAACTAACTAACTACTAACTAACTAACTAACTAACGAACTAACTAACTAACTAACTAACTAACTAACTAACTAACTACTAACTAACTAACTAACTAACTAACACTAACTAACTAACTAACTAACTAACTAACTACTAACTACTAACTAACTAACTAACTAACTAACTAACTAACTAACTAACTAACTACTAACTAACTAACTAACTAACTAACTAACTAACTAACTAACTAACTAACTAACTAACTAACTAACTAACTAACTAACTAACTAACTAACTAACTAACTAACTACTAACTAACTAACTAACTAACTACTAACTAACTAACTAACTAACTAACTAACTAACTAACTAACTAACTAACTAACTAACTAACTAACTAACTAACTAACTAACTAACTAACTAACTACTAACTAACTAACTAACTAACTAACTAACTAACTAACTAACTAACTAACTAACTACTAACTAACTAACTAACTAACTAACTAACTAACTAACTAACTATCTACTAACTAACTAACTACTAACTAACTAACTAACTACTACTAACTAACTAACTAACTAACTACTAACTAACTAACTAACTAACTACTAACTAACTAACTAACTACCTAACTAACTACTACTAACTAACTAACTAACTAAACTAACTAACTAACTAACTAACTACTAACTAACTAACTAACTAACTAACTAACTAACTAACTAACTAACTAACTAACTAACTACTAACTAACTAACTAACTAACTAACTAACTAACTAACTAACTAACTAACTAACTAACTAACTAACTACTAACTACTACTAACTAACCTAACTAACTAACTACTACTAACTACAACTAACTAACTAACTAACTACTAACTAACTAACTAACTAACTAACTACTAAAACTAACTAACTAACTAACTAACTAACTAACTAACTAACTAACTAACTAACTAACTAACTAACTACCTAACTACTAACTAACTAACTAACTAACTAACTAACTAACTAACTAATAACTAACTAGACTAACTAACTACTAACTAACTAACTAACTAACTAACTAACTAACTAACTAACTAACTAACTAAGCTAACTAACTAACTAACTAACTAACTAACTAACTAACTAACTACTAAAACTAACTACTAACTAACTAACATAACTAACTAACTAACTAACTAACTAACTAAACTAACTAACTAACTAACTACTAACTACTAACTAACTAACTAACTAACTACTAACTAACTAACTAACTAACTAACTAACTAACTAACTAACTAACTAACTAACTAACTACTAACTAACTAACTAACTAACTAACTAACTAACTAACTAACTAACTAATAACTAACTAACTAACTAACTAACTATAACTACTAACTAACTAACTAACTAACTAACTAAGTAACTAACTAACGAACTAACTAACTAACTAATTAACTAACTACTAACTAACTAACTAACTAACTAACTAACTACTAACTAACTAACTAACTAACTAACTACTAACTACTAACTAACTAACTAACTAACTAACACTAACTACTAACTAACTAACTAACTAACTACTAACTAACTAACTAACTAACTACTAACTAACTAACTAACTAACTAACTAACTAACTAACTACTAACTAACTAACTACTACTAACTACTAACTAACTAACTAACTAACTACACTAACTAACTACTAACTAACTAACTAACTACTAACTACTAACTAACTACCTAACTAACTAACTAACTAACTAACTAACTAACTAACTAACACTAACTACTAACTAACTAACTAACTAAACTAACTAACTAACTACTAACTAACTAACTAACTAACTAACTAACTAACTAACTAACTAACTAACTAACTAACTAACTAACTAACTAACTACTAAAAAACTAACTAACTAACTAACTAACTAACTAACTAACTAACTAACTAACTAACTAACTAACTAACTAACTAACTAACTAACTAACTAACTAACTAACTAACTAACTAACTAACTAACTAACTAACTAAACTAACTAACTAACTAACTAACTAACTAACTAACTAACTAAACTAAGTAAACCAACAAAACCCTTTCCTTCTACAATAACAACCTCTTTTCTTTTAATGAAAACGGTTTGGATCAAAAATTAATCTCCATTTAGACTGTCAGAATGACTCACATTGTCCAATATACTTGCAAGATGACCTTCTGAAAGAATAAGCCTTACACTTCCATCGCTATAGCTTCTATTGTGAACAAAGATTGTCTGGCGATTACTGACGATCTTTGGGTAAATTAGGTTGTTTTTATATTAAATCCAAAGAAATACAAGCAGGCCTCTATCGAGCCTGTTGTGCGCTCGCTTTCGTGGAAAATGTTTGTTGGTAACAACAAAAACCATATGTTCAAATCTAAGTTTCCTGGACGTTATTCCTAATAATTTTCCCATCAATAGTCGTGAGGGCTGTTATATCCAGAATAATATTACTCCCACATTGGTTTTCTTCTCTACATGCTCTACATTCGTCATAATCCCCATGACCAATTTTGTACAGCTGTGCCCGTAATACTATGTGTGCCCTCAGAATACTCAGAATATGTATTATTATACTAGTCTCAAACTCACTCATTTTGAGAATGTTTCTCGTTAGGGTCACCCCTTCGTTAGGATTTTTGTAGGTCTAGCCACCGTTTCACTATTCCATGAGGTTTACCTCAGTCATGGTTTGGCGTTCGTCAGGTTAACTACCTCAAGCCTACTTCCCTTTAAAGCTACTTACATTCCGAGTCGTGACCGACTTCTCCCAAGTGGTCTGATACTCATATGATATAAACCTTATCTCTGGGAGAGTATTCGGTTAGTGCTTTCTTACAATCCAATACGGTCTTCGATTTAACTTTATCATCTGTTATCGCCCTAATTGCCTTCCGGCTGTCGATAAATACGTTAAGCCTTGTAGGCGCCATATCTATTCTAATCCAATTTACGCATTCTGTTATTTCTCGGAAACTCGTGTTGTGATTAGGTAATCGGTGGTATATTTCTGTTTCTGGGTCTTCAATGAAAAACCCCTGGCTCACTTTGTCCTCCAATTTAGAGCTCTAATGTTTCGCTTGACCAAGACATTCTATCTGTATCAGTGTTTTAAAGTTTCCGACATATTCTGTATCTGGTATACAGAATACATTGATGGCGGGTCCTATAACCGTTTTAGGCTAGTTCGCCTAAAGTTATGAGCCGTTCGGCTATAAGTGCCGCCTTATACCTAATACATGTTTCAATGGTACCACTTATACCTAAGCGTCATATATGCAGAACTCCCTGTAGTAGTTTGATATTACACTTTTTGCCCAAAGAAGATATAATATCTATCGAATATGTAAAGACCAATTTCTTGCTTTAGATATCGTTCTTGCGATTTACATATATTCATCAGACTTCTTTTAACATGTTACAATAACTGAAATTGAAAAAAAAACCTGCTATACTTTTTACTTTGTCTTAATTTTTTATATTTCTTCCATTTTTTTTCAAAACCACGACAATGATGGATTTTCAATTATCGTCAGCTGTGTACGACAAATGTTTAAACAAAAGTTTATTTTTTGTTTCAGCAATTTTTTTTTACGAAAATGTTGATTTTGTGTGATGTACTGGCAACAGAAAACCCACATCATCAGCAGCAGCAAACATTCATTCCATCAGCAATTATATGAAAAAGAAGGAAAACTTATATACACATACAGATGTAAGGAAACAAATACAGAGAATATTTATACATGTGTTATTTCAATTGCCATACGCAACAATAACAAAACATCTAACCGAACTTTTACTTGAAGCAATGAAACTATTAAGTCTCCTCCCTTTAGGGAATGCAATAGTATTAGTATGTTCTTTATTTACGAGAAAGGATCAGAGGTTTTCGGGAACTCACATGTGTATCTCAAAGATCTTATAATCACTTTTAACAACTGAAGTTTGAGGACATTTTAAATGAATGAATAAATTTCTCCTTTTTGAAACACTCATATACATTCCAGGCATGAAATTTTTCATTGGATTAATGAAAAATTTCATTAAAAGTTGGCTAATAAACCAATTCCTTGTATTAATAGAATATAATTTTCATTCCATTACCTTTATGAAATCATTTCATTAATGTAAAGAAATTAACCAATATTTTTCATAAATTCAATGAAACATTTTCATAGCACTAATGAATTAACTTAATTATTGTAAATCTATATCTTTTTAAACTAAAATCATGTAAAATTTTCCAATTGGATTCCTACATTAACCATATACTATACATTTGTAAACAATTCCTTTACCTAAAACCCATTACATTTACACACACTCACATACATCCTTGGCATCACTAATGGTAAGAACAAAAACATTTGTTGCTTTTACAAACAATTTATCCACCCACTTATGCTCACACACCACCCATAATTGTCAAATGAAACAAAAAAAAAAAAAAAAACAGGTTGAAGAAGAAAAAAAAACTTTTCAAAAAACTCACCTGCACAAGAAGGCTCAATATAATAAAGGACCATATTGATCCTTAACTAAGTTATGCACTACAGTGGAATCAAAAGGGTAAAATGGTTATTAAGATATAATAAAATTTAAATTAGGAAGTCCATTGTAATTCTCTTTAGTAGATGATATAGAGAACATAATATAAAAATTTTAAGGCATATGGAACAAAACTTCGATCCAAAGGATCATGAAAAGGACTTTAGATTAAGGAAGATTCAAATCTTAATGTCTATAAGTCTAACCAAAGTCAACCATTGAAAAAGCCAATCTTTTACCTCGATCAGGCCTAGAAGACTTTCAGATAACATCTAGCATTACATAACAGTCGAACGGACTGAAGCATGATCGCATTGGTCATAGCACCATCCTACAAAAGAAAGGATGGCCGATCATGAGCCAGGAAATGGACAACCAATCAAGGCTCTTAACTCCAATGTTATTACGTCAAAATGTCTTCTCAATTATATTCAATCATTGGCAGAACTGACACAACAAAACGTTGTGTTGATATGGGTTCCAGGGCTTCCGGAGAAATGAAATAACTGATGAATGCGCAGTCAAAGGGTTGTACCTAGACTTAACCCTTGCGGGATATTCACACTCCCGTGGTAAACACCTAAATATTGATAGATGACTAGGCGTTGATTGAGATGGAACTCAGACGGTAAAATATCACCACTTGTAGAATATCGAGAACGCTCTGGCCCACTCTGACAACGTATAGGACTAGGACTCTCTTGTCTTTTAGTAAGAACTCGATTAGGTTTAAACTGGTATAATTACTGGGTACTGTATGATGGCACATATGTTGGAACGTATGGGAAACCCACGTTATAGCTACTGTAGAAGCTGTTTGGTCTAGGAAGAATAGGAATCGGCACAACACCTTCTATGTAACGGCCAAGCCTTACAAGAGCACAGAATATACTATCTTGGTAGAGCTGGTTTTCATTGGGACCGCAAGAACCATGTAGCCAACGAAATATGTATAAACTCTCAACATAAGGCCTATGTGTGAACTCGATAACTATCGAGCAACCTACGTAACCTAACTTAATCTTCAATTCATCCTGTTACCTAATTCCACTTTCGCCTAAGGCTTTAGACATGGTACGATGTCCCATTTGCTGGTGTGGTGTAGTTAAACAATGACTGTTTAAGACTTCTATCGAAATCTTTAGATCAGAACAAAAAAATCTTTTAAAAACTATCCAATGGAACTCTAGCCAAAAGGTATCAGAGAGTTAGAAATCGAACCGAATATTCCATAGAATCTATCAGCAGATATGTCTCTTCTTCTTTAGGACTAGTTTTTCCGCCACCTATATACATAGTTATCCAGTCCATATTAAGATACAATGGAAACAAGTGCTTCTCCTGTCTATCAAAAGTATGCTTTTGACAGTCTACCACTAGGATTCCTGATGTACTTCTTCTGTAACTGAATTCCTATGAATGTTTTCAATATTGAAATTATCTTAAATATGTAAGTCTCAAAAAGTGGACTGTGCTTCAAGTTTCCACCTCTGCCTATAGGTACTTTTATATACGTTGTAATGAAGTGTATGATTCTGGCGTCATTAAACCTCCATCAAACTTTCCAGTGGTGGTACGATTACTGGCATTGCAACAACTTTGTAACACTAATATCAAGCTACGAGGACAGTCATCTTAATGTCATGGTAAATTGATATACTCCTTAGGTCATGTAAGCATGTAGTCCATGATGGTATACACTTCCATCATATTGATCTCTTTGAGATACCTGCAAAGAGAAAAGCGTTCTCTCTTTCTCTAAATTGGGGCGGTGTACCACAAGGATTCCTGTTGTACTTCTTATACGAATCCCTCAAAATGCTTTCAACAATTGAAGAGTTGATTATGTCCTCAAGTCCACTTCTCTGCTTAAGAACACATAAGATTTGTGGTATTGAGGTGCCCTGTTCGTTTCCATTTGTTTGAAAGAACCCATAAAGATTAGGGACACCCTTCCTATTCGTTAGGTTAGGTAAGTTGGTAGTCCATGTCCATGTAAGAAGAACAGTGTCTGAGTAATAATATACTTCCACATAGTTACTCACAATGCTATCCGAACAACTTTGATGCACTTATAAATTCTTTAAATCGTACAGAAAATGACTGCCAAGCGTGTTAAATCTTTTTTTCCCTTAGGGCCGCGGGGACAAAGGATCTTCTGGTATGCAGCCCAAAAAGATAGTAGACAATTACCATTGCATTTATATTGCTGTGCTCTCTGATCGATACGATACGATCTTCGCTATTCTATAGATATCTCCAATTAATAACCTGAATTATGCATGATCGGGGAGTTTATAAAGAATCGAGAGTTTTGGAGCTGTAGAGCGATATGTGTCGGTGTCTTCTCTTGTTACTGAGGTAACAATTTATTTGTGTGATAGGATATTCGCTATTATACATATATGTATTCAAAATTTCTCACCAGAATCGTGGTCTAGAGAGCGGTATACCCATAAAAGTATTGCTGTGATCTCTTCTACCGATATATTAGTAGCACTCGTTGGTAACCCATAGTCTTATTCATTAAAACATAAAAGTTTCGCAGTAATATCAAAACTAGAGGGCCGCAGTGTGGGACGCTGAAATCAAAGTTCAATGGTTTGAGGATTCACTATCTTCTTTTGAGAGGATGTACCTAGAGAGCGAATATTAGTTTCGATCGCAAGTAGTGGCTACATTGATGATGGTTTAGGGGTCAGAATTGGATCAGACGAC
>NW_023997262.1:0-24267 GCF_015586225.1 Lucilia sericata | reverse complement strand
ACTAGAACAGAACTAGAACAGAACTAGAACAGAACTAGAACAGAACTAGAACAGAACTAGAACAGAACTAGAACAGAACTAAACAGAACTAGAACAGAACTAGAACAGAACTAGAACAGAACTAGAACAGAACTAGAACAAACTAGAACAGAACTAGAACAGAACTAGAACAGAACTAGAACAGAACTAGAACAGAGCTAGAACTAGAACAGAACTAGAATAAAGCTAGAACAGAACTAGAACAGAACAAAACAGAAGCACATTTGAATTTATGTCTTTCTGACTAAAAGGTGAGTCAATCTGTATGGAAAAACACTAGAACAGAACTAGAACAGAACTAAAACAGAACTAGAACAGAACTAGAACAGAACAGAACTAGAACAGAACAGAACTAGAACAGAAACTAGAACAGAACTAGAACAGAACTAGAACAGAACTAGAAACAGAACTAGAACAGAACTAGAACAGAACTAGAACAGAACTAGAACAGAACTAGAACAGAACTAGAACAGAACTAGAACAGAACTAGAACAGAACTAGAACAGAACTAGAACAGAACTAGAACAGAACTAGAACAGAACTAGAACAGAACTAGAACAGAACTAGAAAGAACTAGAACAGAAGTAGAACAAACCTAGAACAGAACTAGAACAGGACTAGAACAGAACTAGAACAGAGCTAGAACTAGAACAGAACTAGAATAAAACTAGAACAGAACTAGAACAGAACAAAACAGAAGCACATTTGAATTTATGTCTTTCTGATAAAGGTGAGTCAATCTGTATGGAAAAACACCTCATTGTATATGTTTTGTCTCCATTTTAAATTTCCTGGTGTATGAGTCTTGACAGTTTTCGCCGACTTTTTTCTATGTCTTTCTTTGTCACAAAAATTTGTCGTCACTTATAAATGAATGATCACGAGTATTTTGAATTAAGAAAAAATTATTTATATTTTTAACTTTTACACAAAATATTCTTCCTCTCTCTCTCAGAGAGAAAATTTTTCTTAAATATTTTATTTTTTCGATTTTTTTTTCGTCTGATTTAATTTTATTTTAGATATTTTTTTTTATAAATTTTTTCTTTAATGCCATTTATTCGCTTAATTTTATAAAATATTTGTTGTTGTTTTAATTTTGTTTTGGCATGTTTTTGTTGGGTGTTGTTGTTGTTGCTGTTTGATAAATTCGAGGGGTTTTAAAATTAAACACATTTTTAATTGAGAATTTCTTTTTTTTTTGGTAGCTTTTTGTTTTTGGTCTTTTGTATTGTTTTCATTTGGGAAAATAACATTTTCAATTTTGTAGTATTGCAGTTTTCGTTGAAATTTTGTATCGTACGGTTTAAGGCAAATTGTTGAAATTTTAAAAGATTTTTGCGAAAAATTGAAAAAAAAAAAAATATTTAAATATTATACTAAACGCACAAATAATTTAAACAAAGCAATTTGTTTTGCTTTGGCTGAAAGAAAAATTAATAATTTTGAAATTCATAAAAAAATATTTGTTTAGTTTGGTGATTAGAAAGAATTTCAAAAATTTTGCATAAATATAAAGAAAAAATATATTTCAAATATTAAAAGAAAAATTTGATAAAAAGTTTGTTTAAAATTAAAAAAATATACAAAAAAAGTTTTCAAACAGTAGAAGTAAACGAAAATGTAATAAAAATATTATACAATCTGTAGAAAAATTATAAGATTTTCTAAAAAAAAATAAAAGTTACGAAATTGTGTTTAAAAAGTTTTGAAAAAATCTTCGAACAAATTGAATAAAATTAGATAATTTGTATTGAAAAGTGGCAAAACAAATACAGGAAATTTGAAGTAAAACAACAAAAATATTCAAAATATTATTTATAATTTATATCGGAATTTGTTTAACCCTTTTTGGATGCTAAAATTAATGCACATTTCTCTGAATTTTTCATAAAATATTTAGTACTTTTAATAAAAAAGGCAAAATAAAACTAATTTTAGCATAAATATGCCAAATATTTGTTTTTGGTTCAATTTTGGGAGTTTTTAAAAAAAAGTACTTTTTTACAATTTTGGTACTTTTTTTTTAAAAAAAGTACTTAAATGTGTTTTCAGTCATTAATTTTCATAATTAAGTATTAAAATATAAACTTATTGCATTCATATTACTTTTTTCTTCATTTTAGGAGTTTTTGGGAAAAAGTACTTTTTATAATTTTGGTACTTATTTTAGAAAAAAGTACTTAAAAGTTTTTTTAGTAATTAATTTTCATAATTATGTTTAAAAAGATACAAATTTTGCAAAAAATTACTTTTTGCTTGATTTAGGAATTTTTGGGAAAGAGTACTTTTTACAATTTTAGTACTTTTTGTAAAAAAAGTAAATAAATGTGTGTTTAGTAATTAATTTTCATAATTATGTGAAAATATAAAAATTTTGCATTAATATTACTTTTTGCTTAATTTGAAAGTTTTTGGGAAAAAGTACTTTTTTCTTGTAAAAAAGTACCTAAAAGTGTTTACTTTTCATTAATAAGTGAGAAGAGATAAAAATTTGCAAAAAAATTACTTTTTGCTTGATTTAGGAGTTTTTGGGAAAAATTACTTTTTTAAATTTAAGTACTTTTTAGAAAAAAGTACCTTAATGTATTTTTAAATTTCTTTGCATAAATAGTAACAAAATAAAAAATTTTACATAATATCACTTTTAGCTTAATTTGGGGTTTTTGGGAAATAGTACTTTTTACAATTTTGATACTTATTTTAGAAAAAAGTACCTAACAGTGTTTTTAGTAATTATAATTTTCAAAATTATGTGTTAAAATATAAAATTTTGCATTAATATTACTTTTTGCTTAATTGGGAAGTTTTTGGGAAAAAATACTTTTTTATAATTTTGGTACTTTTTTTTAAAAAAAGTACCTAGAAGTGTTTTTAGTAATTGCAATTTTCATAATTTTGTGTTAAAATATAAAAATTTTGCATTAATATTACTTCTTGCTTAGTTGGGGAATTTTTTGAAAAAATACTTTTTAATAATTTTGGTATTTTTTTTTAAAAAAGTACCTAAATGTATTTTTAAAGATTTCTTTGCATAAATAAGCGACAAAATATAAAAATTTTACATAAATATCAGTTTTATCTTAATTTGGGAGTTTTTGGGAAAAAGTACTTTTTTACATTTTAGTGCCTATTACAAAAAAGTACAAAAATTTAGTTTTTTTATTATTTTTTTTTACAAAATATAAGAACCATTTAATTTTTTGTAGAATTTCAATGTTTTTAAAAAAAGTACTTTTTAACAATTTAGTACTTTTTGTAAAAAGTACCTAATTGTGTTTTTAAAGATTTCTTTGCTTTGCCTAAATAAGTGACAGAATATAAAAGTTTAGCATAAATATTACTTTTTTTTTTATAAAGTTTTTTAAAAAAGTACTTTTTATAAATTTTAGTACTATTTGTTAAAAAAAGTACCTAAAAGTGTTTTTAGTGATAACTTTCCATAAATAAGATAAAAATTATAAAATTTTGCAAACATTTTAATTTTTGGAAAAAGTACTTTTTTACATTTTAGTATTTTTTCCAAAAAAGTACTTACTAATGTTTTTAGTGATTTCTTTTCATAAATAAACAAAAAAAATATAAAATTTTGCAAAAATTTTAGTTTTTGGAAAAAAGTACTTTTTTAGTTTTTAATACTTTTTTAAAAAAAAAGTACCAAAATATTGTTTTTTACTATAGTTTGTTACAAATATAAGAAAAGTTGACATTTTTAAAAATTTGAATTTTTTTTTTAAAAAGTACTTTTTTTAAATTTTAGTACTTTTCTCTAAAAAGTACTTTTTTGGTATCTAAATGGTATTTTTTTATTAATTAGTACTAGGGACATAAGTATTTGACAATTTTATGTTGTTTTTGTTGTTTGTTTTGAGATTTTTTTACAAACAACACTTTTGAAGGAAAAAAGTACTTTTTGGTTTAGTTAAAGTACTTTTCTTTAAATAAGAAATCTAATAGAAATTTCTGTTTATTTAAACAGAATTTTTTGCGATATTGTTCTTAATACTTTTCAACAATGATACTCTGTAACTAAAGTTTGCTTTTTAGACCCCCTCTGCCTCCAAAAGGGTTAAACACAAAAACTAATTAACATAAATTTTAGTCATAATTATGATTTTTTTCTTTTCAAAATTTGTATCTCTTTGCGTTTAAATTGTGCCATAAAAACAACAATGTTTACACGAAAAAATAGAATTTGCCGAAAGAAATTATAAACGAAACTACAAAATAATCTCTATAAATGAAAATAAACTTTAAATAAAGAAAAAGAAAAATTTTAAATAAAAATTTTAAAAACTATCAAAACTAAAGAAAATTTTAATAACAAAATGTCTGCCGCTACATTATGTTTTTGGCAAAATTCTTCAACTGCAGCAACAGCACAAACTAGCTCAATGCCCGATAGTACCACCAGTCCCACCAACTCGACCATGACTTTAACCCCCGATTCACCAACGAAAACTTTACAAATTAAACAATTAAATAAAAGCAACAGTAATTTGTTAAAAAATCATCAAAATAAAAATATAATTAATACAAACAACAACAACAACACAGCAACAATAACATGTTTCAATATAACAATAATAACAAAAATATACATGATTGGGAAATGCAAAGTAATGGTATCTCCCAAAATACTCAATATACTCATCACAACAACAACAACAACCACAGCAGCAGCAACAACAATCACCACTACAAGAAAAACAATAATATTATTGTTTTAGATGACAAACAACAGCGTGATCAGCATCATCAACATACCGTAGAACTTTCCAATTCTGTACGTCTTATTGGTGGTTATGATGCCCATGATGTTGAAAATATTAATGTAGAAGACGATAATGCTGGTGGTGCTAGTGATACTGTTGATGGTTTGTCTAAATTCTATTGTAATGATAATGATGCTGAAAATAATGATCGTATTGCAAATCTAAACGATCGTATGTTGGTTGATCAAGAGGTGGCTCGTAGTCATCAGCTGCTTAGAAATTGTAGGTGTTTGATTTTTGGTTTTTTACATTAATTTTAGCTTTTTTCTTATGTCATTTTAAAAGATTTTTTCATTCTCTTTGTGTTTTTTTTAAATTGGCAGATTTATTTAATTTATTTTGCAAATCAAAACATCTGCCTTTTTTTTGTTGTTCGAATAGACAAAGAACTTTGAACACACTGAGAGAAAAACTAAATTGTTGGTTTGGCTATACTCAGAACTAAACTTCAAACTTTATAGACTCATCAATAGGCAATAGATAAGGTACAAGATCATTCTATAGATTAGACTATATGATCCTATATAGGCACGACTATAGACTCATCCATAGACTAGAATATCCCCTCGACTAAAGAATCACTCACCAACTAGAACTAGATCTGTAACTATTCTATAGTCTATTCTTAGCAATAATCTATAGCCTAGTTTATAGTGTCTAATTCAGTTATAGTTCTAATTCAATTCTACATCAGTTCTAGTTCCGTTCTAGTTCAGTTCTAGTTCAGTTCTAGTTCAGTTCTAGTTCAGTTCTAGTTCAGTTCTAGTTCAGTTCTAGTTCAGTTCTAGTTCAGTTCTAGTTCAGTTCTAGTTCAGTTCTAGTTCAGTTCTAGTTCAGTTCTAGTTTAGTTGTAGTTCAGTTCTAGTTCTAGTTCTGTTCTAGTTCTGTTCTAGTTCTGTTCTAGTTCTGTTCTAGTTCTGTTCTAGTTCTGTTCTAGTTCTGTTCTAGTTCTGTTCTAGTTCTGTTCTAGTTCTGTTCTAGTTCTGTTCTAGTTCTGTTCTAGTTCTGTTCTAGTTCTGTTCTAGTTCTGTTCTAGTTCTGTTCTAGTTCTGTTCTAGTTCTGTTCTAGTTCTGTTCTAGTTCTGTTCTAGTTCTGTTCTAGTTCTGTTCTAGTTCTGTTCTAGTTCTGTTCTAGTTCTGTTCTAGTTCTGTTCTAGTTCTGTTCTAGTTCTGTTCTAGTTCTGTTCTAGTTCTGTTCTAGTTCTGTTCTAGTTCTGTTCTAGTTCTGTTCTAGTTCTGTTCTAGTTCTGTTCTAGTTCTGTTCTAGTTCTGTTCTAGTTCTGTTCTAGTTCTGTTCTAGTTCTGTTCTAGTTCTGTTCTAGTTCTGTTCTGTTCTGTTCTGTTTGTTCTGATTCTGTTCTGGTTCTGTTCTAGTTCTGTTCTAGTTCTGTTCTAGTTCTGTTCTAGTTCTGTTCTAGTTCTGTTCTAGTTCTTTTCTAGTTCTGTTCTAGTTCAGTTCTAGTTCTGTTCTAGTTCTGTTCTGGTTCTGTTCTGGTTTTGTTCTGATTCTGTTCTGGTTCTGTTCTAGTTCTGTTCTAGTTCAGTTTAGTTCAGTTCTAGTTCTGTTCTAGTTCTGTTCTAGTTCTGTTCTGTTCTGGTTTTGTTCTGATTCTGTTCTGGTTCTGTTCTAGTTCTGTTCTAGTTCTGTTCTAGTTCTGTTCTAGTTCTGTTCTAGTTCTGTTCTAGTTCTTTCTAGTTCTGTTCTAGTTCAGTTCTAGTTCTGTTCTAGTTCTGTTCTAGTTCTGTTCTAGTTCTGTTCTAGTTCTGTTCTAGTTCTGTTCTAGTTCTGTTCTAGTTCTGTTCTAGTTCTGTTCTAGTTCTGTTCTAGTTCTGTTCTAGTTCTGTTCTAGTTCTGTTCTAGTTCTGTTCTAGTTCTGTTCTAGTTCTGTTCTAGTTCTGTTCTAGTTCTGTTCTAGTTCTGTTCTAGTTCTGTGTTCTAGTTCTGTTCTAGTTCTGTTCTAGTTCTGTTCTAGTTCTGTTCTAGTTCTGTTCTAGTTCTGTTTCTAGTTCTGTTCTAGTTCTGTTCTAGTTCTGTTCTAGTTCTGTTCTAGTTCTGTTCTAGTTCTGTTCTAGTTCTGTTCTAGTTCTGTTCTAGTTCTGTTCTAGTTCTGTTCTAGTTCTGTTCTAGTTCTGTTCTAGTTCTGTTCTAGTTCTGTTCTAGTTCTGTTCTGTTCTGTTCTGTTCTGGTTTTGTTCTGATTCTGTTCTGGTTCTGTTCTAGTTCTGTTCTAGTTCTGTTCTAGTTCTGTTCTAGTTCTGTTCTAGTTCTGTTCTAGTTCTGTTCTAGTTCTTTTCTAGTTCTGTTCTAGTTCAGTTCTAGTTCTTCTAGTTCTGTTCTAGTTCTGTTCTAGTTCTGTTTCTGTTCTGGTTTTGTTCTGATTCAGTTCTGGTTCTGTTCTAGTTCTGTTCTAGTTCTGTTCTAGTTCTGTTCTAGTTCTGTTCTAGTTCTGTTCTAGTTCTGTTCTAGTTCTTTCTAGTTCTGTTCTAGTTCAGTTCTAGTTCTGTTCTAGTTCTGTTCTAGTTCTGTTCTAGTTTTGTTCTAGTTCTGTTCTAGTTCTGTTCTAGTTCTGTTCTAGTTCTGTTCTAGTTCAGTTCTAGTTCAGTTCTAGTTCAGTTCTAGTTCAGTTCTAGTTCCAGCTCTAGTTCTGTTCTAGTTCTCATCTAGTTCTGTTCTAGTTCAGTTCTAGTTCTGTTCTAGTTTTGTTCTAGTTCTGTTCTAGTTCTGTTCTAGTTCTGTTCTAGTTCAGTTCTAGTTCAGTTCTAGTTCTGTTCTAGTTCTGTTCTAGTTCTGTTCTAGTTCTGTTCTAGTTCAGTTCTAGTTCAGTTCTAGTTTAGTTCTAGTTTAGTTCTAGTTCTGTTCTAGTTCTGTTCTAGTTCTGTTCTAGTTCTGTTCTAGTTCTGTTCTGGTTCTGTTCTAGTTCTGTTTTAGTTCTGTTCTAGTTCTGTTCTAGTTCTGTTCTAGTTCTATTCTAGTTCTGTTCTAGTTCTGTTCTAGTTCTGTTCTAGTTCTGTTCTAGTTCTGTTCTAGTTCTGTTCTAGTTCTGTTCTAGTTCTGTTCTAGTTCTGTTCTAGTTCTGTTCTAGTTCTGTTCTAGTTCTGTTCTAGTTCTGTTCTAGTTCTGTTCTAGTTCTGTTCTAGTTCTGTTCTAGTTCTGTTCTAGTTCTGTTCTAGTTCTGTTCTAGTTCTGTTCTAGTTCTGTTCTTGTTCTGTTCTAGTTCTGTTCTAGTTCTCTTCTAGTTCTGTTCTAGTTCTTTTCTTAGTTCTGTTCTAGTTCTGTTCTTGTTCTCTTCTAGTTTTGTTCTAGTTCTGTTCTTGTTCTCTTCTAGTTTTTTCTAGTTCTATTCTTGTTCTGTTCTAGTTTTGTTCTAGTTCTGTTCTAGTTCTGTTCTAGTTCTGTTCTAGTTCTGTTCTAGTTCTGTTCTAGTTCTGTTCTAGTTCTGTTCTAGTTCTGTTCTAGTTCTGTTCTAGTTCTGTTCTAGTTCTGTTCTAGTTCTGTTCTAGTTCTGTTCTAGTTCTGTTCTAGTTCTGTTCTAGTTCTGTTCTAGTTCTGTTCTAGTTCTAGTTCTGTTCTAGTTCTGTTCTAGTTATGGTCCAGTTCTGTTCTAGTTCTATTCTAGTTCTATTCTAGTTCTGTTCTAGTTCTGTTCTAGTTCTGTTCTAGTTCTGTTCTAGTTCTGTTCTAGTTCTGTTCTAGTTCTGTTCTAGTTATGGTCCAGTTCTGTTCTAGTTCTATTCTAGTTCTATTCTAGTTCTGTTCTAGTTCTGTTCTAGTTCTGTCCTAGTTCTGTTCTAGTTCTGTTCTAGTTCTGTTCTAGTTCTGATCTAGTTCTGTTCTAGTTCTGTTCTAGTTCTAGTTATATTCTAGTTCTGTTCTAGTTCTGTTCTAGTTCTGTTCTAGTTCTGTTCTAGTTCTGTTCTAGCTCTGTTCTAGTTCTGTTCTAGTTCTGTTCTAGTTCTGTTCTAGTTCTGTTCTAGTTCTGTTCTAGTTCTGTTCTAGTTCTAGTTCTGTTCTAGTTCTGTTCTTGTTCTAGTTCTGTTCTAGTTATGGTCCAGTTCTGTTCTAGTTCTATTCTAGTTCTGTTCTAGTTCTCATCTAGTTCTGTTCTAGTTCAGTTCTAGTTCTGTTCTAGTTTTGTTCTAGTTCTGTTCTAGTTCTGTTCTAGTTCTGTTCTAGTTCTGTTCTAGTTCTGTTCTAGTTCAGTTCTAGTTCTGTTCTAGTTCGTTCTGTCGTTCTAGTTCTGTTCTAGTTTCTGTTCTAGTTCTGTTCTAGTTCAGTTCTAGTTCTGTTCTAGTTCAGTTCTAGTTCTAGTTTCTGTTCTAGTTCTGTTCTAGTTCTGTTCTAGTTTTCTGGTTTCTGTTCTAGTTCTGTTCTAGTTCTGTTCTAGTTCTGTTCTAGTTCTATTCTAGTTCTGTTCTAGTTCTGTTCTATAGTTCGGTTCTAGTTCTGTTCTAGTTCTGTTCTAGTTCTTGTTCTAGTTCGTGTTCTAGTTCTGTTCTAGTTCTGTTTATGTTCTTGTTCTAGTTCTGTTCAGTTCTGTTCTGTTCTGTTCTAGTTTCCTGTTCTAGTATCTGTTCATTTTGTCTAGTTCTGTTTCTTGTTCTGTTCTAGTTCTGTTCCTAGTTCTGTTCTAGTTCTGTTCTAGTTCTGTTTAGTTCTGTTCTAGTTCTGTTCTAGTTCTTTGTCTAGTTCTGTTCTAGTTCTGTTCTTGTTCTCTTCTAGTTTTGTTCTAGTTCTGTTCTGTTCTCTTCTAGTTTTGTTCTAGTTCTGTTCTAGTTATGTTCTAGTTCTATTCTTGTTCTGTTCTAGTTTTGTTCTAGTTCTGTTCTAGTTCCGTTCTATTTCTGTTCTTAGTTCTGTTCTGTTCTGTTCTAGTTCTGTTCTAGTTCTGTTCTAGTTCTGTTCTAGTTCCTGTTCTAGTTCTGTTTTGTTCTAGTTCTATTCTGTTCTAGTTCTGTTCTAGTTCTGTTCTAGTTCTGTTCTAGTTCTAGTTCTGTTCTAGTTATGGTCCAGTTCTGTTCTAGTTCTATTCTAGTTCTGTTCTAGTTCTGTTCTAGTTCTGTTGTAGTTCTGTTCTAGTTCTGTTCTAGTTCTGTTCTAGTTATGGTCCAGTTCTGTTCTAGTTCTATTCTAGTTCTATTCTAGTTCTGTTCTAGTTCTGTCCTAGTTCTGTTCTAGTTCTGTTCTAGTTCTGTTCTAGTTCTGTTCTAGTTCTGATCTAGTTCTGTTCTAGTTCTGTTCTAGTTCTAGTTATATTCTAGTTCTGTTCTAGTTCTGTTTCTAGTTCTGTTCTAGTTCTGTTCTAGTTCTGTTCTAGTTCTGTTCTAGTTCTGTTCTAGTTCTAGTTCTGTTCTAGTTCTGTTCTTGTTCTAGTTCTGTTCTAGTTATGGTCCAGTTCTGTTCTAGTCTATTCTAGTTCTATTCTAGTTCTGTTCTAGTTCTGTTCTAGTTCTGTTCTAGTTCTGTTCTAGTTCTGTTCTAGTTTGTTCTAATTCAGTTCTAGTTAGTTAGTTTCAATTCAGGACTATATAGCAGACTGTAGACTACACTATAGTCTGAACTATAGACTAGACAATTGACACGACTATAGATTGTGCTTATGTATTTTTGGAACAGTTTTTTTAGTTACCCACTTTTAGTTGCACTTTCTTTACCCGTTTTTTGCTACTTTCATCTGTTCATAATAATAGGTAATCAATGTTTTTTCTCGGTTGGTGACAATATAAAATACTTTGTAATATTTTTGCCAACATTCCAAGTTTTTTCCTTCATTTACTTATAAATGGTGCCATGTTTATGGGCATTTTTTTCTTATTTCTCTCTAAATATTGTGTAATATTAAGCAAAATGAACACAGCTACAATAAAACTATTATTATGTATTGTTTAATATAAATAAAAAATTATAAAAATACCCCCAAACGACATACATATTTTTTTTTTAACTTCAGACAAGATAAACATAGAAATGAGAAATGTAAAATAGAAAAAAATCTGTCATTTATATGTCTACCTAAACGGAAAACGAGACTTTTTGGCATCTAACAGATTTAGGTGAATGAGATTTGCCGTTGTTGTAGCTGCATTTTTGCCGTCTTTATCTTTTGTTTCTATCATAATTATAAGCCCAACAATTCATTCATCCTTCTTTTGTAAAAAAATACTTATGCGAGAGAAGAAAAAACACTTGTTACCCCTTTTAGTTTTCACAAGCGGAAATATTTTTCATTAAATTATACAAAAAAAAAAAAAAAATATTTGTCGTTTTTATAAGATTTCTTAAAAAATATGTATATTACAAAACCTGCAGCTGTAAAACATAAATTTATTTATAAAATAACCATTAAATTGGGGAATGAACAAGCGATATATATATATTGTTAAACAATTTAGTTTTCATCAACAATTTATTAATTTTTGTTTATAATTATATATTTTTTCTTTATTTCTAGTGTCTGCAGCTTATGTATCCAGTGCGGCAGCTGCCGTTGAGGCTGGCAGTGGTGGTGGACGTCAACGTCATGCTCCACTATATGGTCGTTTTGTAGGTGAAGAAGAGCTTCCTGCTACACATCGCGATGTTATGCATCATGTAAGTTTTACGTTGCATTTTCTAAGCTAGAATGTAGACTGTTATCAATGCTACAGACCAGACTATAGATTAGAATATTAACCAAAATATAAAGAAGACTGGACTATAGTCCAGACTCTAGATTGGACTGTATTCCAGACTATCGACTATACTATAATCCAGACTATGGAGTAGACTATAGTCCAGACTATGGCCTAGACTATACTCCAGACTATGGCCTTGACTATACTCCAGACTATATACTAGAATATAGTCCAGACTATAGACTAGACTATAGTCCAGACTATAGACTAGACTATAGTCCAAACTATAGACTAGATTATGGTCCATTCTATAGCCTAGACTTTAGTCCCGACTATAGACTAGACTATAGTCCAGTCTATAGCCTAGACTTTAGTCCCGACTATAGACTAGACTGTAGTCCAGTCTATACCTAGACTTTAGTCCCGACTATAGACTAGACTGTAGTCCAGACTATAGACTAGACAATAGTCCAGACTATAGACTAGACTATAGTCCAGACTATAGACTAGACTATAGTCCAGACGATAGACTAGACTATAGTCCAGACTATAGACTAGACTATAGTCCAGACTATAGACTAGACTATAGTCCAGACTATAGACTAGACTATAGTCCAGACTATAGACTATAGACTAGACTATAGTATAGTCTACTATAGTCCAGACTATAGACTAGACTACAGTATAGTCTACTATAGTCCAGACTATAGACTAGACTATAGTCTAGAATATTGACTAGACTATAGTATAGTCTACTATAGTCCAGACTATAAACTAGATTATAGTATAGTCTACTATAGTCCAGACTATAGACTAGGCTATTGTTGAGACTATAGTCTAGACTATTGACATTGTAGACTAGACTACCGTTCACACTGTAGACTATAGTCCAGAATAGACTAGACTATAGTCCTGACTATAGACTAGACTATAGTCCTGACTATAGACTAGACTATAGTCCTGACTATAGACCAGACTATAGACTAGACTATAGTCCAGACTATAGACTAGACTATAGTCCAGACTATAGACTAGACTATAGTCCAGACTATAGACTAGACTATAGTATAGTCTACTATAGTCCAGACTGTAGACTAGACTATAGTATAGTCTACTATTGTCCAGACTATAGACTAGACTAAAGTCCAGACTATAGACTAGACTATAGTCTAGAATATTGAATAGACTATAGTTCACATTGTAGACTAGACTACAGTTCAGACTATAGACTAGACTATAGTTCACATTGTAGACTAGACTACAGTTCAGACTATAGACTAGACTATTGTCCGGGATATAGACTAGACCATAACCCACACTATAGAATATATATAGTCCAGACTAGATTATACTCCAGACTATAGACTAGACTATAATCCAGACTGTAGACTAGACTATAGTCCAGACTATAGACTTGACTATATTCTAGACTTCTAGTTTGACTATAGTCCAGACTATAGAATATAGTCCAGACTATAGAATGGACCATAGTTCAGACTATGGAATAGACCATAGTCCAGACTATAGAATAGGCCGTAGTCAGACTACAGAATAGGCCATAGTCAGACTATATAATAGAGGATTGTCCGGACTATAGAATAGGCCATAGTCCAGACTATAGACTGTAGTCCAGACTATATATCAGACTACAATATAGTCCAGACTATAGACTAGACTATAGTATAGTCTACTATAGTCAAGACTATAGATTAGACTACAGTATAGTCTACTATAGTCCAGACGATAGACTAGACTATAGTCCAGACTATAGTCCAGACTAAAGACTAGACTATAGTATAGTCTACTATAGTCCAGACTATAGACTAGACTAAAGTCCAGACTATAGACTAGACTATAGTCTAGAATATTGACTAGACTATAGTATAGTCTACTATAGTCCAGACTATAAACTAGATTATAGTATAGTCTACTATAGTCCAGACTATAGACTAGGCTATTGTTGAGACTATAGTCTAGACTATTGACATTGTAGACTAGACTACAGTTCAGACTATAGACTAGACTATAGTCCAGAATAGACTAGACTATAGTCCTGACTATAGACTATAGTCCAGACTATAGACTAGACTATAGTCCAGACTATAGACTAGACTATAGTCCAGACTATAGACTAGACTATAGTATAGTCTACTATAGTCCAGACTATAGACTAGACAATAGTATAGTCTACTATTGTCCAGACTCTAGTCTAGACCAAAGTCCAGACTATAGTCTAGAATATTGACTAGACTATAGTTCACATTGTAGACTAGACAACAGTTCAGACTATAGACTAGACTATTGTCCGGGATATAGACTAGACCATAACCTACACTATAGAATATATATAGTCCAGACTAGATTATACTCCAGACTATAGACTAGACTATAATCCAGACTGTAGACTAGACTATAGTCCGGACTATAGACTTGACTATATTCTAGACTTCTAGTTTGACTATAGTCCAGACTAGAGAATAGAGTATAGTCCAGACTATAGAATGGACCATATTTCAGACTATGGAATAGACCATAGTCCAGACTATAGAATAGGTCGTAGTCAGACTACAGAATAGGCCATAGTCAGACTATATAATAGAGGATTGTCCAGACTATAGAATAGGCCATAGTCCAGACTATAGACTGTACTCCAGACTACAGACTGTACTCCAGACTATATATCAGACTACAATGCGCTTTTTAGTTAAGCTTGACTTTAATTTAGTCAATAGTCTGAACAATTTTTAGGGTCATGTAAGGGACTATAGTTTTATTTGAACTTCACTAAAGATTTTAACCTTCTTCATTACATTCTTTAATTTTTTTTTTCTGATTTGTTGTTTTGATTTTTTATAGTTATAGTTATAGTTATATTTATTGAGACTTTTTTGAAACCAATTTTATAAGAACAACATATATTAAAATAACTAATAGGAAATATTTAAGATTATAATGTAATGTCTTAAACAAATATTAATATCGTAAAACTACAGTACCAAACTTAACAATAATAGTTTAAATTGTATATTAAAAAATTATATGTCAAAGCCCTTGCTCCCGAGACTATATAATAGACAATTGTGCATACTATAGAATAGACCATAGTCCAGACTATATATCAGACTACAGTGCGCTTTATTGTTAAGCTCGACTTTAATAGTAGTCAATAGTCTGAACAATTTTTAGGGTCATGTAAGGGACTATAGTTTTATTTGAACTTCACTAAATATTTTAACCTTCTTCATTACATTCTTTATTTTTTTTTTTCTGATTTGTTTTGATTTTTTATAATAATTTATTGTTATTGCTCTTTTTTTCCAGCGATCTAGTCCAACGTCTTCATCAGAGGTGCGCGCCATGCAAGCACGTATACCAACACATTTTCGTGATCCCGCAACGGCGCCGTTAAGAAAATTAAGTGTGGATTTAATCAAGACCTACAAGCATATAAATGAGGTAAGTCTTCCGAACAATTTCTTTTTTTCTACTTTGTATTGTAATACAATAAAATTCTAATCAAAACGAAATAAGTGAACAACATCAAATGCAAATGTTTAGAAAGAAATCGTTTTCTATGAGTTGTTTTGAAGAACAAAAATTTAATTTTATACAATTACGATTTAAACGTGCTCTGCGTGGTTTGTATTTAGTTTTTGTTAAAAAATGGGTCAAGGGCATTTCTAAACTAACGGTCTTCAATTTTATTTAAATTTCTTAGTTTGTTCAATTGGGTTGTTGCTATTGTCGTTGTCATTGTCAACTGAACGACATGTGTCGATTTAATGATATACGGTTTGTGTTGTTATTCTTTTTTCTTTGTCTTTTTTTTCTATATTTTATTTCAATTTTTTAGTTTGTATATCGAAAATAATATACACACAAATAATGCTATGGCTCTTTGTACTGGGTATTTCGAAAATAATTAATACTTTGTGTATTGTTTGCTCCAAGTGCAAATGTAAGAAAAAAAATTGGTGTGGAAGAGAATCAAGGCTATTGCAACTTTAAGTTGAGTTCTTGTTCTGTTCTGGTTCATTTCAAGTTCAGTTCTGTTTCAGTACTGTTTCATTTCTAGTTCCACTTCAGTTCTAGTTCATTTCTAGCTCTGTTCTATTTCTGTTCTAGCTCTGTTCTATTTCTGTTCTAGTTCTGTTCTAGTTCTGTTCTAGTTCTGTTCTAGTTCTGTTCTAGTTCTGTTCTAGTTCTGTTCTAGTTCATTTCTAGCTCTGTTCTATTTATGTTCTAGTTCTGTTCTAGTTCTGTTCTAGTTCTGTTCTAGTTCATTTCTAGCTCTGTTCTATTTATGTTCTAGTTCTGTTCTAGTTCTGTTCTAGTTCTGTTCTAGTTATGTTCTATTTCTGTTCTAGTTCTGTTCTAGTTCTGTTCAGTTCTGTTCTAGTTCTGTTCTAGTTCTGTTCTAGTTCTGTTCTAGTTCTGTTCTAGTTCTGTTCTAGTTCTGTTCTAGTTCTGTTCTAGTTCTGTTCTAGTTCTGTTCTAGTTCTGTTCTAGTTCTGTTCTAGTTCTGTTCTAGTTCTGTTCTAGTTCTGTTCTAGTTCTGTTCTAGTTCTGTTCTAGTTCTGTTCTAGTTCTGTTCTAGTTCTGTTCTAGTTCTGTTCTAGTTCTGTTCTAGTTCTGTTCTAGTTCTGTTCTAGTTCTGTTCTAGTTCTGTTCTAGTTCTGTTCTAGTTTTGTTCTAGTTCTGTTCTAGTTTTGTTTTAGTTCTGTTCTAGTTCTGTTGTAGTTCTGGTTTAGTTCTGTTCTGTTTTAGTTCTGTTCTTGCCCTCTTCTAGTCCTGTTCCAGTTTTTTCTAGTTCAGTTGGTTAGATGTTTCTAAAAATCCTATAAAATCAAATTTTTTTCATTTTTCTAATTTACATAAATATGCAGTTAAACTGTTTGTTTGTCATTTATATTTCTCACATTTAAAATTTACTCTTGGAATAATAACAAACATTAAACCACCAAAAAAAAGTGCAAAAAACATACTTCCAAAAAAATTAAAAAATATTTTTAAGAAAAACTGGATATACACCATTAACACGCTGTTGAATACTTTCATTTCCATAACACACCATAATGAAGTTAAAAATAACAATATCTATGATGATAATGATGTAAATAAAATATAATAATGATGAAGATGCTGCTGCTGTTTTTGGATTGTCGGTTGTATGTGTTTTTGGAGTGCAAATGACTGGCGCTAAGCATACGGTTTAATTTTCGTTGTTGTTTTTCTTTTGTTTGTTTTTGTTATTGTTTATTAATGGTAGACTTATAAAAATGGGCTCCAAATAGACCCATACACTCTCATGCATACACCACAATAACGCATTCTGTAATTTTCTCTTGTTTGCAAAACAAAAAAAACAAAAACGTTAGAAGGTGTTGGAATTTACTGGGTGGGGGTGGATGTGTTGTTGCTGTTATGAATGGGAGTGTGAAGTATGCTAGAGTGTATGTGTATTTTTGTGAGTTTGTTTTGGTTAATCAATTTGCAAGAGTTGTTGAGTGCAGCAGAGTTTTTACATTTTGTTTTGCAGATTTTTCGTTTGAGAAGCGTTTTTCTTGAACATGTTTACTTGAGCTCAAAACATAAGTTTGATGTTGCCAGATGATAGATTTTTTTAAACTAAAGTACATATGTCTATGAAATGGAACTGCACTTAAAATAAACTAAAATTGAACTAGAACTGAACTAGAACTGAACTAGAACTGAACTAGAACTGAACTAGAACTGAACTAGAACTGAACTAGAACTGAACTAGAACTGAACTAGAACTGAACTAGAACTGAACTAGAACTGAACTAGAACTGAACTAGAACTGAACTAGAACTGAACTAGAACTGAACTAGAACTGAACTAGAACTGAACTAGAATTGAACTAGAATTGAACTAGAACTGAACTAGAACTGAACTAGAACTGAACTAGAACTGAACTAGAACTGAACTAGAACTGAACTAGAACTGAACTAGAACTGAACTAGAATTGAACTAGAACTGAACTAGAACTCAACTAGAACTGAACTATAACTAGAACTGAACTATAACTAGAACTGAACTATAACTAGAACTGAACTATAACTAGAACTGAACTAGAACTGAACTGGAACTAGAACTGAGCTAGAACTGAACTAGAACTGAACTAGAACTGAACTAGAATTGAACTAGAACTGAACAAGAAATGAACTAGAACTGAACTAGAACTGAACCAGAACTGAACTAGAACTAAACTAGAACTGAACTAGAACAGAACTAGTACTGAACTTGAACTGAACTAGAACAGAACTAGAACTGAATTAGAACTGAACTAGAACTGAACTAGAACTGAACTAGAACTGAACTACAACTGAACTACAACTGAACTACAACTGAACTACAACTGAACTAGAACTGAACTAGAACTGAACTAGAACTGAACTAGAACTGCACTAGAACTTAACTAGAACTGCACTAGAACTGAACTAGAACTGAACTTCAACTGAACTACAACTGAACTAGAACTGAACTAGAACTGAACTAGAACTGAACTAGAACTGAACTAGAACTGAACTAGAACTGAACTAGAACTGCACTAGAACTGAACTAGAACTGAACTAGAACTGAACTAGAACAGAACTAGAACTGAACTAGAACTGAACTAGAACAGAACTAGAACAGAACTAGAACTGAACTAGAACTGAACTAGAACTGAACTAGAACTGAACTAGAACTGAACTAGAACTGAACTAGAACTGAACTAGAACTGAACTAGAACTGAACTAGAACTGAACTAGAACTGAACTAGAACTGAACTAGAACTGAACTAGAACTGAACTACAACTGAACTAGAACTGAACTAGAACTGAACTAGAATTGTACTAGAACTGTAATATAACTAGATTTTGAAACGAACTAAAATATTTTTCCTCTACTTTTTACAATTTCTAGTTTGTTGTAGGGCATTTGAATTTCTCCATCTGGTAGCCCATAAATGTTAATCAATAAACATCTGCCTTGTTATACTAACAAGTTAAGCATAAAATTGTTAACATTTCATTTGCTAAGTGTTCTGGTTTTTCCTACAAATTCCAGTTTCCTTTTTAAAGTTTTGTTTATTTTAGCCATAATTTTATTAATATTTAAGACAAACACCTAGCATGGCCTAAACTTAATAAGGAAATTTTACTTAAAATTTTAAAGCTCTCAATTGTTCGCTCTCATCTCTGTAGCTGTTCTTTTGTTTATTATGCCCCCTAAAAATATGCTGCTGTAAATGTAATTGTTGTACACAAAAATTTAGCTTCCACTTTTTTGTTTTGAAAGAGAGAGAGAGAGTAACAGTTTCCGAATTTTACTTGTTGTTGTTGTTGGTAGATGAGAGAGAAGTTTACTAAAGACGCTTACGGCAAACGTTAACGTCAACTGCATTTGGCATACACCCATTTTTAAGCGTTTATCCCATATAAGTTTGGTTGTAAGAGTGTTTGTGTTTTGTTGCTGCTTCTGCTGCTACTACTACTTTTCCTGTATAATTTTGTAATAGCTAAGCAGACTTTTAGGCGCAACTCTAAAGTGTTACTCTTATATTCTCTTATTTCTTTAGTTTTTCTTTTATTTTTTCTGCTTCTTTTGTAAGTTTTGTTTATTATAATGTTTGCTTTCATAAATATTTCCTTGTTGTTTTTAATATTTAATAATAATATTGTTTTATTATTTATTTATTTATTTATTTTGTGTTTGTTTTTGTTGTTGCTGTCTACAGCATCACGTTTTTGTAGGTTCCTGTTGGTAGTATATCCCCCCCTTTTGGGGGCAAATGTTCGAGAGTTTGTTTATATCTCTCTCTCTTTGGTACTTCATGTGTTTGTTGCTTTTTTGTTACTTTCGTTTCTTTTGGTATATGTGCGATACATTTTTGTTGGTGTTTTTTTACTTATACATCTTTATTTTTCTGCTTTAGTCGCCATACACTCACACATACATTTACAGCCAGAATTCTAAATGTTCTACGGGTTAGCAACAACTTTTTTGCAATTTTTGATTTTTCATTGCATACTTTTATGGGTGAGCTTACACATACTCACTCACTTACGTGCTCGGTCGCTCGCTCGCTGCTCTCTTACATTCCTACATACAAAATGTAATGTATTAGTCGGTTGGTATAAGTAGAAATTGAAAAGTATAGAGAAGGGGAGGCCGGCTAGATGGCTGACTGACGGACTGACTCTTTAAAGAAGGTTTTTCTCTATAAAATTCAATGGTTATAGGGAAGAAAGTTTGGTTTGTTTAGTTGTCTAAATGGCTGGCTGTCAGACTGTAAGTAGAGAGTGTAAATGTATGTGTGTTTTTGTTGGCTGGCTGGCTGACTGGCTGGTTGCTTGTCTATCCATGGGTATCTTCTGTTTGACTGCTAGTTTTTGAATGTTGTTTTTTATTTTGTTCATTCTAGGCTCTTCGTTTTTTTTACCAAAGTATGGGTATGATGATTGCATTGTATACTTTCTTTTTGTTATTTAATTTCTGTTATGTTTTTTTTAATTGTGGCTGTATTTTCTTCTATTCCCTCAGACACATGCGCTTTTGCCTGTGTTTACATTTCTATATACAAAGTTTGCAAGTGAGTGTGTGTGTTTTTTAGCAAAAAAAAAAAAAAAAAAAAAAAAAAACATCATAATAAAAACACACAAATTAAAGTTTTTGTTTTCACATACTCCTCGCTATCATTTGTAGATTTATTTGCCATTTTTTATCTGGAAATATTTTTCCTTTAGATGTTTCCTCTTTTTGTTAACTGCCGAGAATTTAGAGAAAAAATGATCCTGTTGCTGGATGAATATTGATTTTTTTAAAGGAGGGGAAATAGTACATAAATTAAAAGCAGAAACTTTAAAAAAAAGTTCCCGCAAAAACTCATGAAAAAAAGAAAATAAATTAACAATTTAAACAAACGAAATGTTGCCTATGTTTAGCTTTACCATTAAGATACTTAAAATAGGCTTTAATTTTATTTAAATTTGTATTGTCCACTTTTAGGTTTATTATTTCAAGTTTCTAAATGTTAATGCCAAAAATGTTGCATACTTTTAGGCGCTTTTTAATTAAACACTATGAAAATATAGTATATACAGAACAGAAACTGAAAAGAACTAAAACAAAACTATAGCTGAACTAAAACAGAATTAGAACAGAACTAGAACAGAACTAGAACAGAACTAGGACAGAACTAGAATAGAACTAGAACAGAACTAGAACAGAACTAGAACAGAACTAGAACAGAACTAGAACAGAACTAGAACAGAACTAGAACAGAACTAGAACAGAACTAGAACAGAACTAGAACAGAACTAGAACAGAACTAGAACAGAACTAGAACAGAACTAGAACAGAACTAGAACAGAACTAGAACAGAACTAGAACAGAACGAATAGAACTGAACCGAACTAGACTAGAACTGAATTACAACTGTATTAGATCTGAACTAGAACTGAACTAGAACTGAACTAGATCTGAAGTAAATCTGAAACTAGAACTGAATTAGAACTGAACTAGAACTGAACTAGAACTGAACTAGAACTGAACTAGAACTGAAACTAGAACTGAACTAGAACTGAACTAGAACTGAACTAGAACTGAACTAGAACTGAACTAGAACTGAACTAGAACTGAACTAGAACTGAACTTGAACTGAACTAGAACTGAACTAGATATGAACTAGAACTGAACTAAAACTGAACTAGAACAGAACTAGAACAGAATTAGAACAGAAATAGAATAGAACTAGAACAGAACTGAACTAGAACTGAACTAGAACTGAACTAGAACTGAACTTAAACTGAACTAGAACTGAACTAGAACTGAACTAGAACTGAACTAGAACTGAACTAGAACTGAACTGAACTAGAACTGAACCTAGAACTGAACTAGAACTGAACTAGAACTGAACTAGAACTGAACTAGAACTGAACTAGAACTGAACTAGAACTGAACTAGAACTGAACTAGAACTGAACTAGAACTGAACTAGAACTGAACTAGAACTGAACTAGAACTGAACTAGAACTGAACTAGAACTGAACTAGAACTGAACTAGAACTGAACTAGAACTGAACTAGAACTAATGAACTAGAACTGAACTAGAACTGAACTGGAACTAGAACTGAACTAGAACTGAACTAGAACTAGAACTGAACTAGAACTGGAACTAGAACTGAACTAACTAGAACTGAACTAGAATTGAACTATAACTGAACTAGAACTGAACTAGAACTGAACTAGAACTGAACTAGACTGAACTAGAACTGAACTAGAACTGAACTAGAACTGAACTAGAACTGAACTAGAACTGAACTAACTAGAGACTGAACTAGAACTGAACTAGAACTGAACTAGAAATGAACTAGAACTGAACTAGAACTGACACTAGAAACTGAACTAGACTGACTAGTACTTGAACTAGAACTGAACTAGAACTGAACTAGAACTGAACTAGAACTGACTAGAACTGAACTAGAACTGAACGAGAACTGAACTAGAACTGAACTAGAACTGAACCTAGAACTGAACTAGAACTGAACTAGAACTGAACTAGAACTGAACTAGAACTGAACTAGAACTGAACTAGAACTGAACTAGAACTGAACTAGAATTGAACTAGAACTTACTAATACTGAACTAGAATTTTTCTGCCTTTTAAGGTTAAAATTATTTTCCAACTTGTTGCTAAACAAATTTATTTTAATTTTATTGAAGTATTGAAGTTGACAGACAGCTTGTTTTTGGTAATAAATGTTATATATTTTAATAAAATGTTATTTTACACAAAATCTGTGGGTCTTGGAAGATACAAAAACTATCGTTTAATAAACATTTTTCTTTCCTTTAAAGGTCTACTATGCAAAAAAGAAACGTCGTGCCCAACAGACACAAGGCGAAGATGATTCCTCAAATAAAAAGGAACGTAAATTATATAATGATGGCTATGATGACGATAATCACGATTATATAATTAAGCATGGTGAAAGATTTTTGGATCGTTATGAAATTGATTCATTGATAGGTAAGTTGGGAAAATGAATTTCCAAATAGAAATGCGTTTTATAATAAATCTATGTTTTTTCCATTAATAGGTAAAGGTAGTTTTGGACAAGTGGTCAAGGCTTATGATCATGAAGAGCAAGGTTATGTAGCAATAAAGATAATTAAGAATAAGAAACCGTTCCTAAATCAGGCACAAATTGAGGTTAAACTATTGGAAATGATGAATCGTGCAGATGCAGAAAATAAATATTATATCGGTAGGTTTAAACTTCCTCCTCAAGAAATATATATATATATTTTTAACAAAACTTTTTCTTGTTGCAGTTAAACTTAAACGGCATTTTATGTGGGCGCAATCATTTATGTTTAGTATTTGAATTATTATCCTATAATTTATATGATTTATTACGTAATACAAATTTTCGTGGTGTGTCTCATTGAATTTAACACGAAAATTTGCTCAACAGCTATGCACTGCTTTGCTCTTCTTGAGTACTCCCGAACTGAATATAATCCACTGTGATCTAAAACCCGAAAATATATTACTTTGTAATCCCAAAAGATCAGCCATAAAAATGTTGATTTTGGCAGTTCTTGTCAATTGGGTCAAAGGGTATAAGTTAACATTTCTAACGCTATTAAACTTTAAAATCACTAATATTTTCACTTTTTCTCCTGATCAACAGATTATACCAATATATACAATCACGTTTCTATCGTTCACCGGAAGTTTTATTAGGCATACCTTATGATTTGGCCATTGATATGTGGTCTTTGGGTTGTATTTTAGTGGAAATGCATACTGGCGAACCTTTATTCTCCGGCTGTAATGAAGTCGATCAAATGAATAAAATTGTTGAGGTCTTGGGTATGCCACCCAAATCATCTGCTCGATCCAAGCGCACAAGACTCGTAAATTTTTCGATAAAATCGTCTCAGATGGTTCGACTGTTTTGAAGAAAAGTCAAAATGGTCGTAAATACAAACCGCCTGGGTCACGTAAACTACCACGATATACTGGGGCGTCTGAAACGGGCGGCCGGGTGGTCGACGTATGGATGAGCCGGGTCATTCGGTAGCGAGACTATTTAAAATTCAAAGACTTAATATTACGAATGTGGATTTTGATCCGAAGACACGTGTCACACCGTATTATGCGTTACAGCATAATTTCTTTAAGCGTACCACAGATGAGGGTACCAATACGGGTGCTGGTTCGGTACAAACTGGTAGTATAGCAATATCTTCGCCTTCCGTTAGTTCAACATCATCATCGACGGCCGCTCTAGTGCCGGGTGGTCAAATGGTACCGGTTAGTGCGGTGCAACATTCAGAACAACAGAGTCATGGTAAGTTTTTATAAGAATTTTATTTTTTACTTTTATGTAGATTTCATTTCTTATTGAGTTTTTTTTTTCTTAAACGGATTTTTTTTTTTCGAAGATTTGAGTTTAATTTCTATACAATTTTTTTATTTATTAAATATTCCAACTTAATTTTTATGATTTTAAAATTTTTCTTTAAAATTTTAACGTTTTAAAGTCATGTTTGAAAATTCGAACTTAATTTCGAATTTCAAAATTTCTTCCCAAACTGTTAAATTTTAGTTTACATTAAGAAAATATGTAAATTTAACATTTTCTTTGCGATTTCAATGTTTTAGGATATGTTCGAAAATTCGAACTTAATTTCGAACATCTAAAAATCACTATTAACCAATTAGTTTATTGTTTATAAGAAATTACAAAAATTCTGCTGTTTTTGTACACTTTTGTACCAATTTCGGCAAGTTCGAAAATTCGAACTTAATTTTGAACATCTGAAAAT
>NW_023997261.1:0-24334 GCF_015586225.1 Lucilia sericata | reverse complement strand
ATGATGACAAGAACTAATACGACACTTCTAAAGATACTAATAAAGAGATCTCAGTTCCCGAAACTAAAGAAGCAGTCCCACAAGAGACCCCCAGCTCTTCTGCTAAGCAGCCTCTTAAAGAAACTGCAGCAACTAAAACCGATCTAAAAGAGACTGAAAAGGCAACAGACAAAAAACAAGCCATACAATCAAAGACAGACGAATCAAAGGCAGACAAAACTAAACTTCCACAAAATACCAATAAAGAGCAAACGGAAAAGAGCAGAAAGTTAATGTTAAAGAAACAACTCAAAGCAAACAAAGTATAAATCCCAATGATTCAAAAACTGCAGCAAAAACTCAAACTCCACAAAGCACAAATAAAGATGCAAAACCAATAGCAAAAGATAAACCTACAAATACAAACATAAAATCCACACAATCTCCCAAACCCACTAAAAAAGTCATAAAAGTTGTGAGTAAAACTGTAGAAAATAAAACGCCGCAGATTACAAAGGCCTCCAACATGAAAAAGGAAGATGTTAAGGCTGAAAAAGAAACAAAGGATTCAAAAGAGTCAACAGAAAATGCAAAAGAAGTCACCAGCAAAGATCAGAAAATGGAAGATTCTAACATCAAGGAAGCAACAATAAAAGATGGTCAAAAGGAGGTGGCTACAACCAAGAATGAAGCAAATATAAAAGAGGAAACAATTGGAAAAGTTAAGGAGGCGACAAAGCTCCAGGATGCCATAATAAAAGAGACTGAGACTGCAACAAAGATAGAAGAAAAGGATGTTAAAGATACCAAGGAAACTAAAGTAACTTCAGATGTTTCTTCAACTAAAGAAGTAACAAAAGTTGAATTATCTAAAAAAGAAACAAAAGTTGAATCATCTAAAGAACAAACAAACTCTGAACAAGCTAATGATACTAAACAATCCGTAACGGACACAACAGAAGAAGATAAGAGTGAAGTGGCAATTACACCAAGAATAACTAGAAGTCGTTTGGAAAATATCAAATCAAATGAAGAATCTAAGGAGGGAAAAACTGAAAGAACACAATCACCAAAAGCTAAAAATCTAGTGAATCTCAAGCAGAAAAATTGGAGAAAAGCAAAGTTGAGAAAACAACTAGTGAAGAAGAGAATTTGCAAAAACTAGAAAAAAAAGAAGGTGGGATTGAAAGAAGTTGTTAAAACTGAAAGTAAAACTAAAGAGAAAGAAACTGCGGAAAAGTCTCAAAAAACTGAAGAACTTGAGGATAAAACTTTAAAAACTGAAACTACAAAAGAGAAAGCTAGAGAAGGAACATGTGGATAAAGCACAAGTTAAAGAAGAGAATAAAACTTCAAAGGCTAAAGCTACAAAACAGGAAGAGGAGGAGCAAAAGTCAACCAGTGAAGTTTTAGAAAGTGAAAAGGAAGAGAAGCACTTTGAACCAAGAAAAACTAGAAGCCATGGTGAACAGAAAACTGAGGTAGACAAAGAAAAAACTGAATCATCCGCCTCAAAGGAAGATTTAACCAAACAAAAGGAAGATAAAGATCATGTTAAACCTAGAATAACCAGAAGTCGTCGTGCAGAACCTAAACAGAAGATGAAGCGACACAACTTCAAATCGACGAAAAAGTTTAGATAAAGAGAAAAAGACTCAAAGGAAACAACTCAACAATCTGAAGAAAAAATTGACAACAACACAAAAGGATTCTGATAATCAAGTGGAAGAAGAAAAGTCTGAGACAAGAACAACTAGAAACGAGGAGAACTTAAAGCTGAATTGGGAAAAGATACTAAGGAGACTGAAGCTAAAATTACAGAAGAAACAAGTGCAACACTAGATGATTCTAAAACTCAAAACGGATGAAGGACAATTAGAGAACAAGAACTACAAGAAAACATACTGAATTAAAGAAAGAAACAAAGGAAACGCAAGCTGAAGTTACAGAAGAAAATGATGCAACACTTGATGAGACAAAAACACAAACGGATGAAGAACAATTTGAACCGAGAAAAACTAGGAAACGTGGTGAAGTTAAAGCTGAATTAGAAAAAGAAACAAATGCAACTCCAGCTGAAATTATAGAAGAAAAGGCAGCAACACTAGATGAATCAAAACACAAACAGATGAAGAACAGTTGGAACCCAGAAAAACTAGAAAGCGTGGAGAACTTAAAGAAACAAAGGAACAACACAAGCTGAACTATCGGATGAAAAGGTGCAACACTCGATAAAACACAAACGGAGGAAGATATTAATGAATCCAAAAAGACTAGAAAGGGGGGTGAACTTAAAGAAACAAAGGAACAACCACAAGCTGAACTATCTCAAGAAAAAGGTGCAACACAAGAAAAACTCAAATAGAGGAAGAACTAAGCGAACCCAGGAAAACTAGAAACGGGGAGCACATAAAGAAACAAATGAAGAGTCTCAAACTGAAGATGAAGAACATTTGGAACCCCGTAAAACTAGAAAACGAGTAGAGCATAATGAAACAAAGAACATAACACAAAGTGAAGTTTCCAAAGAAAAAATTTCATCTCAAGATGATAGTAAAATACTCACAGATGAAGAACATTTTGAGCCGAGAACCACTAGGAAACGTGTGGCCCAAAAAGATGAACAAGTCAAAGAAACAACTAAAACAACACAAATTGAATCTTCTGAGGAGAAATTATCACAGCAAGAACAAACCAAAGAGGAAACTCTTGAACCTAGAAAAACAAGAAGTCGTGCTGAAATTAAAGAAACAGCAGAGAAAGAAACAACTGCTGAAGTTAAAGAACAAGCTGAAAATAAAACAACTGAAAAGATTGCAGCAGCAATACAAGAAGAGAAAGATAATTCTGCAAAACAAACAGAAAAACCAACAAACCATGATGATAATAAAACACAAACAGATGAAGAACATGCCGAACCGAGAAAAACTAGGAGTCGTGCAGATATTAAAGCAACTCAAGCTGTAAACCCAGAAAATGAACTTAAAGAAGGAAAAGAAACAACAAAAATATCTTCGGTTGAACCGTCTACGGAAAAAACTTCAACACAAGATGCGGCAAAACCAGAAAAAGATACCCCAGAAACTTCTACTGTTGAATCGAGTTCAACACTAGAGGATTCAAAACTTTCCACAGAAGAGCAAGATAAAAAGCCCTCGAATACCAAAAAAACGTACAGAAATTAAACAAAAACTCTCAAATGCCGATGAAAAAACTGAAATATCTCAATCAGAGGACATAACCTCTAACGTCGACAAAAAACCTGCCGAAGAATCGCAATTGGAAAATGAAGACGTGATCGCAGAACAAGCAGAGTCTTCAATGTTTGATACACTCTCAAAATCCCAACAAGACAGTATCAGTTTAGATGCTGATATGTCTGGCAGTGAATGCTCCTCTATCACATCATCCAACTCGGACAATACAATACGACGAACTTTAAGAAAACGGGCAACGGAAACGCCATTATCGGAAAATGGTGAAGATTTAATTAGTTGTATAATTATATTAACAGAAAGTAATATTATATTTGTTTTCTTACATTTACAGATAAAAAGAAGAAACTTTTTAAAGAGCCACCACCATTGAAGACTACACCAACACCAGTGGCAGCGCAAAAGATTGGTAAATTTGATAAGCCTACGGTTATAGGAAGTACTACTATAAAACGGGTTTTACGTTCACCAGCCTTGGAGGAGAATCAAAGTTCTGGCAAAAAACCAAAATTGGATAATACATCAAAGAAATCAAGTAAGTAACTAGAACTGAATTAGAAGTGAACTAGAACTGAACTAGAAATGAACTAGAAATGAACTAGAACTGAACTAGAACTGAACTAGAACTGAACTAGAACTGAACTAGAACTGAACTAGAACTGAACTAGAACTGAACTAGAACTGAACTAGAACTGAACTAGAACTGAACTAGAACTGAACTAGAACTGAACTAGAACTGAACTAGAACTGAACTAGAACTGAACTAGAACTGAACTAGAACTGAACTAGAACTGAACTAGAACTGAACTAGAACTGAACTAGAACTGAACTAGAACTGAACTAGAACTGAACTAGAACTGAACTAGAACTGAACTAGAACTGAACTAGAACTGAACTAGAACTGAACTAGAACTGAACTAGAACTGAACTAGAACTGAACTGAACTGAACTAGAACTGAACTAGAACTGAACTAGAACTGAACTAGAACTGAACTAGAACTGAACTAGAACTGAACTAGAACTGAACTAGAACTGAACTAGAACTGAACTAGAACTGAACTAGAACTGAACTAGAACTGAACTAGAACTGAACTGAACTACTGAATAGAACTGAACTAGAACTGAACTAACTGAACTAGAACTGAACTAGAACTGAACTAGAACTGAACTAGAACTGAACTAGAACGACTAGAAACTAGAACTAACTAGAACTGAACTAAAACTGAACTACTTAACTGGAACAAGACCGTTCTCTCTAAACTATTTTTTTTTAATTTATTCGTATTTCATTTATAATTTCAGCACGTTTTCGTAATTTAAATGACGATTGTCTGGTAGAAGAAGAGTTGCCCGTTGTTACAGCGGATGTTGTTACAAAAGAACAGGATTATTTGCATGAGCCACAAGAAGTACCAGCAACAAAACAACAACTGCCTGAAACTTCACAAAACAAAAAATACTGAATCAAGCAAGGAGCCCTTAAATAATACTGGCGTCCAAGAGAAAAATACAGAAGAGAAACCAAGAAATGCTAAAGGAAAATTCGCACCGATAAAAGAGCCTGAAAAAGTACTTCAGAAGGAAGTATTGGGCTCTAAACAAACAACAAAAACTACTAATAAAGTAGCTTTACAAGTAATAAAACAACAATCAGTTAATAAAGATCCTTTGAGCATAAAGTCGAATGTAAACATCAAGAAAAGTTTACCCACAGAAGCTAAAGCAGTCATTTCAAATGTCTCCAAAGTACAAGAGACACCGGAACGTGTTAAAGGTAATAAAACAAACATTAATGTTTCACCTACTAAAACTCCTGGAGGCGGCTCTACTACGGTGTTAACGGATAAAACTAAAACTATTAAGGGAAAAGTTAATGTTTCCCCTACCAAATCACCAGGCTCTTCTGCGGTGATGTCATTTTCAGATTGGCTAAAAAGTAAGAAACAAAATGTGGAAGTTGAATCAACAGAGACTACTAGCACTACAAAAGATACGACACAAGCAACATCTGTCAACCCAATTAAAGTAAAAGATAAGCCAGTAACAAAAACATCAGAAATAAAGCCTACTGAAGATAAAGACGAAAAGGAAGAAGTAGCTGAGATTACGACAAAGGAAGACAACAATATGATGTGTCAGAATAAGGAAAAAGAATTGCAGCCGGCAGCAAGACGTCCAGGGCGTCCACCTAAAGTCAAGCCAGCAGCGAAAATCTCGGAAACAAAACCAGCAGAAGACAAAGACAAAACGCTAGAAATGGCTGACACCACAACACAAGCAGACAACAAAATATTAAGCCAAATTAAGGAAAAAGACTTGCAGTCAACTGTGCAACCTCAGCAGGATTCTAAAGCTACAGATGACAAAGAAACTTCGGAAAATATAACGGATACCACACAACAGTTGGATAATAGTTTATTACAACCTTCGGATAATCAGTTGCAAAATGTGTTACAGCAGCAGAGCAGAAAAAGTAGTAGTAAAAAAGCTGTAAAACGGCTTTCTAACTCGATTAGAAAATCTACCCAAAAACGAGCCAGTCCAATAGTAATGGGAAAATCAAATACTCCCAAGGTCAGTCCACCCAAATTGAAACCTAAAAAACGAGAAATTGACTTGCTTATAGAGTCCATGTCTAAGGAAATGAAAGAGGGTGGCATAAATGATCTTCTAAACACACCCACACATGTTAAGCGTCAACGCTTATCAGTCAAAAGAAATGTAAATGACAGTATGGAACAATTAAATACCAGCCAAGAGCCATCTATGGCAAATGTCACGGCTGAAATACCCAAAGTTATGGAATTTTCCGAAAATTCAGACACCTCAACAACCACTAACACGCCTACAACTAAAGACATAAACAAATCGCCCACAAAACGTAAGACTCAGCAAATTGCTGCTAAAACTAAAAGATCCTCTTTACTACCCAGAGATATGCTTAAAACTCCTGACATTATGGCAAATACAGAACAAAGAATGTTCTCAACTCCTCCATCCAAAGTATTGTCTACCAAATCACGCAAATCTCTAAACATTAAAGAGTTAGCTGGAACCGAAGCGGCAAAAACCACTGAAATTGTTGCTGCTACTGAAAGCGTAGCAAAATCTAGAAAATCTATGCCTCTTCTCACTCCAAAAGATTCCATGGATAAAGTTGTTATAGCTTCTGCTAGAAAATCTTTAGTAATACCTAAACAACAGCCCGCTATACAAGCAAGTAATGTTGTATTTAAAACACCTAAACAACCGGCGGCAGGACATCCTTCAACTTTACTAAATCTAATACCAAGTGCTGATAATATAAAGAAATTATATGTTGATGATCATAATAAACGTCTTAAGGTAAGTTTTTATAAAGTTTGTATTCCCTCTATTTGAACTAACTTTAACTAACTTTATCTTGCAGATAACTCCCACAGCAAGTACTTTAAAAACTTACAAATGCCGTAAGCTAAGAGTTCGTCTTAATCGTTCCATGGTAAAGAAATATTTCAATGCTTTGAATAAGAATAAAAAGCAAGGTGCTGAAGGTAATTATATATTTTTACTTACTGCTCTTTATAGAATTTCAAATATTAACATTCTAAATTTTATTTTTTTATTTTTATTTTTTAGTGCCCGTAGCAACAACCACAAAGAGTCTTACCAGTTATACAAAATAATTCTGAAACTAATTTACGTATACAATCGGTAGTTGACGCCGGCACCCTACTAAGTGCAACACCAACTTCCTCTACGGCGGATGTACACGGTAATATTTACTTTTTTTACATATATTTCTACTCATTCCAAGGTTATTTTCTGAAGAAAACTATCCCACGAGTTTCTAGAATAATATTGAATTTCTAGAACTATAACTGAACTAGAACTGAACTAGAACTGAACTAGAACTGAACTAGAACTGAACTAGAACTGAACTAGAACGAACTAGACTGAACTAGAACTGAACTAGAACTGAACTAGAACTGAACTAGAACTGAACTAGAACTGAACTAGAACTGAACTAGAACTGAACTAGAACTGAACTAGAACTGAACTAGAACTGAACTAGAACTGAACTAGAACTGAACTAGAACTGAACTAGAACTGAACTAGAACTGAACTAGAACTGAACTAGAACTGAACTAGAACTGAACTAGAACTGAACTAGAACTGAACTAGAACTGAACTAGAACTGAACTAGAACTGAACTAGAACTGAACTAGAACTGAACTAGAACTGAACTAGAACTGAACTAGAACTGAACTAGAACTGAACTAGAATTGAACAAGAACTGAACTAGAACTGAACTAGAACTGAACTAGAACTGAACTAGAACTGAACTAGAACTGAACTAGAACTGAACTAGAACTGAACTAGAACTGATCTAGAACTGAACTAGAACTGAACTAGAACTGAACTAGAACTGAACTAGAACTGAACTAGAACTGAACTAGAACTGAACTAGAACTGAACTAGAACTGAACTAGAACTGAACTAGAACTGAACTAGAACTGAACTAGAACTGAACTAGAACTGAACTAGAACTGAACTAGAACTGAACTAGAACTAAACTAGAACTGAACTAGAACTACTGAACTAGAACTGAACTAGAATTGAACTAGAACTGAACTAGAACTGAACTAGAATTGAACTAGAACTGAACTAAAACTGAACTAGAACTAAACTAGAACTGAACTAGAACTGAACTAAAACTGAACTAGAACTGAACTAGAACTGAACTAGAACTGAACTAGAACTGAACTAGAACTGAACTAGAACTGAACTAGAACTGAACTAGAACTGAACTAGAACTGAACTAGAACTGAACTAGATTGAACTAGAACTGAACTAAAACTGAACTAGAACTAAACTAGAACTGAACTAGAACTGAACTAGAACTGAACTAGAACTGAACTAGAACTGAACTAGAACTGAACTAGAACTGAACTGAACTAGAACTGAACTAGAACTGAACTAGAACTGAACTAGAACTGAACTAGAACTGAACTGAACTAGAACTGAACTAGAACTGAACTAGAACTGAACTAGAACTGAACTAGAACTGAACTAGAACTGAACTAACTGAACTGAACTAGAATTGAACAAGAACTGAACTAGAACTGAACTAGAACTGAACTAGAACTGAACTAGAACTGAACTAGAACTGAACTAGAACTGAACTAGAACTGAACTAGAACTGAACTAGAACTGAACTAGAACTGAACTAGAACTGAACTAGAACTGAACTAGAACTGAACTAGAACTGAACTAGAACTGATCTAGAACTGAACTAGAACTGAACTAGAACTGAACTAGAACTGAACTAGAACTGAACTAGAACTGAACTAGAACTGAACTAGAACTGAACTAAAACTGAACTAGAACTGAACTAGAACTGAACTAGAATTGAACTAGAACTGAACTAAAACTGAACTAGAACTAAACTAGAACTAAACTAGAACTGAACTAGAACTGAACTAGAACTGAACTAGAATTGAACTAGAACTGAACTAGAACTGAACTAGAACTGAACTAGAACTGAACTAGATTAGAATCAGAACTGAACTAGAACTGAACTAGAACTAAAGTAGGTCCTAAACTATAACAGAAATTTATATTTTTAAGGAGTAATCTATTTAAAATTTAATTCTAAAATAATTTTTTTTAATAAATTTTACAATTTAATTTCAGAACCAGCAGCACTTATTGATCAAACTCAACCGCATATGATACCCAATACAAACACCCTGCTAACACCTATGCCAGTCATTGAACCGGTACAACAACCATATATCTTACCGACCACCACCCGCGCGCCATCCACAGTGGCTCCCTTAACTACCACAACCCTAATAAATGTTCCTGACACAAATGAAACTATTGAGCTTAAAAATGAATTTGTAGATGAAAATCCCATGGGATTAATAAATGACGCCATACTACCCGATACACCAACACTATTGGCCCGTGCTCAAACTATAACAGAAGCAGCTCAACATGCTCTCTCCAGTTCTGTTACACCCACAGATATACGTCTATTGACTACAGACTCTAGCAGCAGCAACTATGTGCCGTCGTTTGGAGTAACACCCACGGCTTTGGATAATAGAGGCACCTGTATGTACACTTTCTTGCATCCTGCCAAATATAATCGTAATCACAGCAATGTTTTGCTGGACTATTGTTGTCCAAATTTGGATGGTCCTATGCCGGCCATTGATCCGACACGCATACATGCTCAGGTGCAAGTGCCGATTATAGAATTACCCGCCTCTATAGTTTTGACAACTAAGGTGGTAACGAGAGCCGATTTGGAAAGTGGCAATAGCTCTATACCGGCTATTATACGTAAAAAGGCCGAAAAAATAAGAAAAAATCTTGCTACACATCATAAAATGGCCACGGCTGCCACGACAATAACAGCACCGCCGCCTGCGGTAATACCCACAATGGCACCAACACCCCGACCAGCCTTAACAGCCACCATAAATGCTTTGACCAAACAATTACCACCCACCACAACTATAACGGCGAAAATAAGACACTCACTACCGGCGGAATCACAAATTTTGCCTACCCAGCCACCAGCTCCAACACCGCAAGCAGCACCCTCAGCAGCTACGCTTCCGAGAAACATAATTTCTATTATGCCCAAAGGAGCCGGACATATGACTGCAATGAGTAATGTGCAAAATTCTTCATTACGCTGCAATTTAAGACGCTTTGATGTGCTACTTAAACAGTTGGTACAACCTTTTGAAAGTTTAAGTTTTGTGGATCGACATCGTATAATAGAAGCTTTAATAGGAACAGGCAAGTTTAGCGCTAAAGATTTGGATCAAACGTTAGTGTTAATGGAAGAGTACATAAAACAAACCCTGCTATTGCAAAATGAAACGCTTGATCATCCCACGCAACCACCCACTTCAGCAATTTTAAATACAAACAGTTATATAACAACACAACCAGCTATTGCGGCCGCCAACACCTTGTCCGCCGGGCCCATGCCCCAGCTGCAACCCTCACCCACTATATTGGCTTCCAGTCAACACCATAAAGCGGTGAGAAAAGTACAAACGAGTCGTAATAGAAATACCACATTAACTACAACCGCAACATCAGCAGCAGGAGCTGGTGCTGGAAGTTCTGTTATGGTCAAACAACGTCAAGTGCCTATCTACGATACAGATCGTAATATCATAGGCTATCAAATGCAAATGATGACACCTCTATCAACAATACCAGCTTATACCAAGTCTACCATGTCTACACATACCGGTGCCATAATGTCCACATCCATGGACTCTAGCAATAATAAGATAACCACCACAACGTACAGTGTGAATAAACGACCCATAAAAAGACCGGCACAGGAATCACCGCGTGTCTTTTATACAACCCCGCCTTTGAAAACTTCCACACCGAAAGCCTTAACAAATCCTCATCAGTACCCAACAGCAGCGACTTCAACACAACATGGAAAGAATACCAACACCATAGCGAAGAAAACTCAGGTAAAGGAGTCGAAGAAGTAAGAGAGTTGTTTACTTAGATACATTTTATGCAGTTGCCAACAAAATATTTTAGAACTGTACAAGAACTGAACTAGAACTGACTGTAACTACACTCGAACTAAACTAGAACTGACCTAGAACGAGAACTTAAACAGAACTAGACTATAGTGGGACTACGACAAATCTTTAGATGGAGTTTTATAAAAAAAATTTAAATTTTTAAAATTTTAATAAAAATATTTTCAAAAACTTACCTCATTAGGGTTCCATAGTAACAACTGTACGTTCTGGAGGCTCGTCTGCAAGTGGTAGTTCAGAGACCATAACCACTACCACAATGGCCACAGTGAAACGTGTTACACGCAGTACTGCTACCGGTTCAAAAATCATTATAGTCTCCAAATCGAATCAATCCAGTGAAGAAACCATACTGCCCGACAGTAACAATCAACAGCTGCCGACAGAGCCGCATGCTGAAATTAAAAATGAAGATGATATTGAAGATTACCTAGCCTGACATGAGGTGAAAAAAAGATAAAATTGCTGCAGAAACATGCGTTTAAATACTATTATCTAAAGTAATGAAAAAACTTTTGTTAAATGTATTAAAACACATAATGTCATTTAAATCAGTGGTAGCCGATCCCAATTAATAGGAGCCGAAATCGAGATCCCCCCCCGTGACCTTTCAATTTTTTTGGGAAACATATTCTGCGCTACATTATCTGTACAGAGCCGATCACACTGCTTCAATTTAAAATGTCTTTTATAAATAGATTTTAATTTAAAAAAAGTCTAAGTTTGCATATTTTATCATTTAAAATTAACTAAATTAAAGAAAACATATTATTTTTTTATTAAATTTATTTTTAGTTTTATATCAAGACTAATAATCATTTTTGAATATTTTTTTATTAATTTCTCTCTAACAAAAAAAGAAAACACAACCAACTGTTAATTACAGAAATAATGTATATAATATAACAAAATAAATACGTGTACAATTAATTAATTTTTAATAATTAATAACTCTATACATATAAAACATAAGTTTAGCATTTAAGTTTTTCGTTATATTGGTTACAAAAATTGCTTATTTTTATATAAAATAATTCTTTAACAAAAAAAAAAAAACTCCAAAAAACTACACAACTTCAAAATGAATTTGAAAATAAAAACAATTTTAATAAAATTTATGTGAAAACTACATGTTGATTAATTCTTTGTTTCATTGCAGTGAAATGGGAGTAAAAACAAATTAAATATTTCATTACTGTGGCCTTTAAAAGTGGCTGATGGGAAAAGGGTTTATGTGTGAGAAATTGCCGCTAGCAGTTCTAGTTCAGTTCTAATGCAATTCAGTTTAGTTCTAGTTCAGTTCTAATTCAGCTCTAGTTCAATTTTAGTTCTGGTTCAATTCTAGTTCAGTTCTGGTTAAGATCTAGTTCAGTTCCAGTACAGTTCTATTTCAGTTCTAGTTCAGTTCAGCATTAGTTCAGTTCTAGATCAGTTCTGGTTCAGTTCTAGTTCAGTTCTAGTTTAGTTCAGTTCTAGTCCAGTTCAAGTCTAGTTCAAGTCTAGTTCAGTTCTAGTTCAGTTCTAGTTCTGTTCTAGTTCAGTTCAGTTCTAATTCAGTTCTAGTTCAGTGCTAGTTCAGTTCTAGTTCAGTTCTAGTTCAGTTCTGGTTCAGTTCTAGTTCAGTTCTGGTTCAGTGCTAGTTCAGTTCTAGTTCAGTTCTGGTTCAGTTCTAGTTCAGTTCTGGTTCAGTGCTAGTTCAGTTCTAGTTCAGTTCTGTTCTGGTTCAGTTCTAGTCCAGTTCTGGTTCAGTTCTAGTTCAGTTCTAGTTCAAGTCTAGTTCAGTTCTAGTTCAGTTCTAGTTCAGTTCTAGTTCAGTTCTAGTTCAGTTCTAGTTCTGTTCTAGTTCAGTCCTAGTTCAGTTCTAGTTCAGTTCTAGTTCAGTTCTAGTTCAGTTCTAGTTCAGTTCTAGTTCAGTTCTAGTTCAGTTCTAGTTCAGTTCTAGTTCAGTTCTAGTTCAGTTCTAGTTCAGTTCTAGTTCAGTTCTAGTTCAGTTCTAGTTCAGTTCTAGTTCAGTTCAAGTTCAGTTCTAGTTCAGTTCTAGTTCAGTTCTAGTTCAGTTCTAGTTCAGATCTAGTTCAGTTCTAGTTCAGTTCTAGTTCAGTTCTAGTACAGTTCTAGTTCAGTTCTAGTTCAGTTCTAGTTCAGTTCTAGTTCTGTTCTAGTTCTGTTCTAGTTCAGTTCTAGTTCAGTTCTAGTTCAGTTCTAGTTCAGTTCTAGTTCAGTTCTAGTTCAGTTCTAGTTCAGTTCTAGTTCAGTTCTAGTTCAGTTATAGTTCAGTTATAGTTCAGTTCTAGTTCAGTTCTGGTTCAATTCTAGTTCAATTCTAGTTCAGTTCTAGTTCAGTTCTAGTTCAATTATAGTTCAATTCTAGTTCAGTTCTAGTTCAGTTCTAGTTCAGTTATAGTTCCGTTCTAATCCGCTCAGTTCTAAGTTAAGTCTAGTTCAGTTCGAGTACTATTCCAATTCATGTCCACTTTTAGTATGATTCTTGTTTAGTTCTATTCGATTTTAGTTAAAGTTTCTTCTCTCATTTAACGGTTATTAAAAAGTTACCACCATTTATATATGACATATACCGGAGCTCATGATTTTTTACACCTATTTTCCGTTAGAAATATGGCAACATAGATATCACGCCACCAGCACAATTTGACAACTAGGCTGTATAGAAAGAGTGAACAAAAAGAAACAAGAAAAAAGGAAACTTCAAAAAGAAGCAACAACAACAATGAAAAAACTAGTTCTCCACGTGAGATTTTCAGCTTGTTTAAGAAAATGTAATAAATAGAGAGCAACAAGAGGGGTAAACAAAACTTAAAATAAATGAGATGATGTTTTATGCAAATTAGACGTCATCAAAAAAGAAAGATGAAAATTACAACAGCAATAAGTATCTGAAGTGTAATATAAATAAAAGTAAATATTAATTAAAAAGAAAACAATAAACTTATTAAAAAAAGTGTTTATTAATTAGGAAATTAAAAAAATATTACGGTATTTTTAAGGAAAATAACAAACAAGCATAAAAATGCAATTAGAAAAGAGGGTATAAAAAGTAAATAACTAGAGAGCTTTTTAAAGAGTAATTTTTTTTTTTTGTATTTGTGTGAGAGAGTGTATGTGTAAGTGCTAATGTATGGCAATGCTGTGTGTTGTCTTATGATTAATTTTTATACTGTTGGAAATATCTTTAAAGTTAAATGTGATTTGAGTGCGTTCGTGTTCACAAATCGATGCGGGCGCTTTAAATTAAAATAAATTATTTATATTAAAACAACAATAAGTTATTATTATAAAAGAAAATATAAGAAATTTGCTTTTGTTTAAAAAAAATTAAATATTTTACTCAAAAGTGTTAAGTTTAACAATAAGAAAAGTTTTTATTTGAAGAAAAAAAGTAAAACAGGTAAAATAAATTTGTTGAAAAAAAGTGCAATAAGAAAAAAAAAAAAAAAATGTGAAAGTTAAACGATTTTTTTTTGCGAAAGAGGAGAAATAAAATAAGACCAAATAATACAAGTTTGTGGTGAAAAAATAAGTAGAGAAAAGCATTTATCTAAATTTAGTTTTGTTTTAAATAGAGTCGGAAAAATATGTAGTTTTTCATAAAGAAGTTTAAAACGTACAAAGTTAAAAATTAAACATTTTCCATAAATTAAACCGGGTGTGTTAAGTGCTTTTTGTTTTTTGAACATAATTAGGGTGTGTTTGCTTAAATTAGTACAGAATAAAGTTTGAAAAAAAAAACTATTTTGTTATTAATTATAAAATTTTTATTCTTTTTCCCTTTTTTTTCTGAAAAAATTTCATCTCGTCTGTGTGTCATTTACAAAACACAAATTGCTGTTGAAAAATTCAAAATTTTCATTAATTTCAAAACAGGTATGTTTATTTTTAGTTTTGTAGTTATTTTTATAAATTTTATGAATATAATTTTAGTTTTTTTCTTCTTTTTTTTGTAAATTTCCTTTTTTTTTGTGCATTAAACATTCTCCTTTTTGGGCAACTGACATTTGTCATTTCGTATTCGCGCTGCTCTTTAGTTTTTTTCTGTCTGCAAAATCCCTCTCTTCTTATAGTCTTTTAATATTTTATTTTGTTTATTCTCTTTATTTTCTAACTGCCAAAATAAGTATAAATGAAGTTTACTGCAGGGTTGGGTAATGGGGGATTTTGAAATAGTAAAGAAAACTTAAAAAGGGGTAGAAATAGAAAATTTTCTTTTCAAGACGCATATTTTTTTAGAAACTTACAAATACTTTAATAGAACATTGTCTACGAAAACAGTTTTCTGTAAAAAAATATCTTCTCAATTAAAAATGTTATGAAGTTTCATAAAAAACTTAAAAAAATATTGGGCTTAATGACTTCAAGATCTCTAAATTTACTAAATGTTTCACTATTTTGTTTAATATGGCTTTTTCAAAATAAAATATGATTTTTTTTAGTAAAATCTGTAATGGTTCCTAATATTACAATTCAGTTAAGTAAATCTGTTTCAAAATAGCAATTCAGCAAGTTTTAACTCTAATTTAGCTGAGTAATTTTAAATAGATTAGTAATTATGATCAAATTTTGATTTCAGCTGTCTTTATTTTGAATTCAGCTAAAGTTTTCTGTACTCACGTAAGTCTAAAACATAAAAGAGTTAATAAAAACTTAATTTAGCTTAAGAATTTACAATTCAGCTAAGTAAATTTCTTCAAAAACACGCGAAAATTAAATTTAATTAATAAAATAACCCACGCAGCTAGTTTTTTTTGCTATTCAGCTAAGTATTTAAGTTTTAAACAAGACAAAATATGAAAAAATAAATAAAACTTTTATATTTTTTACAACTATTGTATTCAGTTATTTTTATATGCTATTCAGCTAAGTATTTTTTAGGGAAATGTAAAAAAGCTAAATATTTTAATGCTAAAATCATATGAAATTATTAAAAACATAATGCAGCTAAATAAAATTTGCTATTCAGCTAAGTAAACTTCTTAAAAAATGTGTAAAACTACAATTTTATTTACAAATATTAAATTCAGCTATTTTAAATTATCATTCAGCTCAGTAAATATAAAGAAGATTTAAACAAATATTAATATTATTATAAAATTTTTAATTCAGCTAAATATCTAAGTGTTAAAATAAGACAAAATAATGAGAAGTTATTAAAAACTTCGTTAAGCTAAGGAAAATTTGCAATTCAGCTAAGTAAACTTTATAAAACTTTATTTACAAATATCTAATACAGCTTAATTAATTTGCAATTGAGATCAACAAATGTAAATAATATTAAAGAAATGTTATTATTATTTATAAAAAAATTTACAAATTATTACAAAATTTCATATTCTGTTAAATATTCTAGCATTAAAATAACAAAAAATCATATGAAGTTATAAAAAACCAAATTCAGCTAAAGAAATTTACAGATAATAACGAAATAACAAATTCAGCTATCATAATATATAATCCTGCTGAGGAATTTTAAAAGAGAATATAAAATGGTAAATATTAATAAAATATTACAATTTAACTGCAACAATTAACAATTCAGCTAAAAATTTAAGTGGCAGAATAAGGCAGAATAAGTTATGAAGTTTTGTAATTCCGAATAAAATCTCTTTTAAAAATAAGTTAAAATTTTATTTTGTTACAAAATATAAAATTCAGCTAGCTGAATAGGCAATTCAGCTGTGTTATGTTATAAAGAAGTTGCAAAAATATCAATTTTCAAATTCAGCAGAATTGTTTTTTAAAAAGTATCTACTTTTGACATATTTTTTAAAAAGTATCTTAAATCAATTTTCACATTTCCATTAGCCAACGAATTTTCCATCCCTGCTCTAAGTTCTTTTCAGTTATGTTTTATTTTATTGTTATTTACCGCTTTTTTTCTTGTTTGATAAATTGTTGTATTTTTCAGACATAAACTTCAACAACTTTATATTCATACTCTGTTTTTTTTCTTCTTGAACTCATTACTTCAAACTGAAGTTATTGGAGTTGGTCTGCAAGTTTTCTTTTTTCCCTCTACTTTGTTTTTTTTTCTACTTATTCCGACATTCTTTAAATTCATTGTGCCAGACATGCCTTACATGGTATCTCATTAAAGCTGGATTTTTTCTCCAATGCTTTGGAGTTTTCAACGTGGCTTTTTGGTATTTATGTATGTACAGAAAAGTGTGTGTAAATGTACATAAAAAACATTACTTTTAATGCCCCTAAAAAAATGTGCATTTAAAATTCATTAATTTAAGAATTTTTAACTTGAACAATGTGAAAATGCTTTAAACAACAACTTTTCATGACAGTTGTATGGAATGACCTTTAACCGTTAAAAGTTCGCTAAAGACCCTATGAATTTTTTGACACTTTCTATTAAATTTCTAATTTTAAGTATTATTTTAGCTGAATTGAAAAATTCTTTATATGGATTGAGTTTTATTGATTGCTTGTTATTAAATCCTTAAATAAGTTAGCTGAATAACAAATCACTGCAGCTGAATATAAATTTTTATTGTAAAATTCATAATTGAATATATTTTTGATAAAATATCTTAGTTGAATGGTATATTAAGCTAGCTGAATTTGCTATTTTGTAATAAAATGTTAATTTTTTATACTTTTGAGTATGTTTATTTAGCTGGATTGCAAAATTTTTAGCTGAATTGCTAAATTTCTTAGCTGAATTATGTATATTTTTGTAAGTATATATTAAGTATGTTTTTGATAAAATATCTTAGTTGAATGGTATATTAAGCTAGCTGAATTTGCTATTTTATAATAAAATGTTAATTTTTTATACTTTTGAGTATATTTATTTAGCTGAATTGCAAAATTCTTAGCTGAATTGCTAAATTTCTTAGCTGAATTATGTTTTTATTATATAATCATAATTTTCAGAATTAAATATTAAGCTGTATTGTAAATTATTGTAGTTAAATTTAAAATTTTGCAATAAAATTCACGATTTTCCAATTTTTATTTTAAATTACTCAGCTGAATGGCAAAATTATTCAGCTGAATTAGGTTTTTATTCATTATTTAGAAATATTTCTTATAAAAACACTTTAATATTTAGCTAAAATATAAAATACTGCAGCTGAATTAGAAACTTTTGCAAGAATATCCATAGATTTCTAATTTTTATTTAAAATTACTTATAAACTACTGCAGCTAATTTTCAAATTTGTCTATAAAATTTATAATTTTGTGTATTTTCTTTAAATTACTTAGCTGAATTGTTTATTAGACTAGCTGAATTTGAAAAATTTCCAAAAATATTTATAATTATCTTTTTTTACATAAAATTTACTTAGCTGAATTGTAAAATTACTAAGCTAAATTAGGAATTACTGCTGTCTGAATCTAAAAATTTTTAAAAAAAATATTATTTTCTATATATTTTTTTCAAAAATTATATGGCTGAATTGCTTATTAATCAGCTGAATTGCAAAATTTTGGAAAAAAATATAATTTTGAAATTTCTAAAGAGATAACTTAGCTGAATAGCTATATTCTTTAGCTGAATAGAGTATTTAAACATTTCTACTTTTAATATGGTAATTTCTGATGGCATTAAACCAGTTGAATTTGCGAAAAATTTTATTCAAAGAATGTATCAAAAGAAAACTTTATTTTCATGTGCTTCAAAACTATTATTGTTCCCATTTATTTGAACACCTCTGTACAAAGTCCATTTTATTTAAAACGACCTTAAAAGATTAATACGTTCAGTTCCAAACACACTTGTTTATTTATTGTCATCATTGTTTGTTGTTGCTTCAGTTTTTCTTGTATTTTTCAACATTCTATTCAGTGTGCGACCTCATTTCTTTCTCTATCTCTAGTACGAAGAAGAAGAAATTGTATTCTTTAAGTACATTTGAACTTAAAATGTTTATATTGTCTGTTGTCGGATGGACTGTATGACTAAGTGACTGACTGACTACTGAGTGTGAATGACTGCATGAACAGACGCTTGTTGCATTACGCAATGTATTGTCAACGGCGGTAACCAGGCAACATTTTATTTTATTTCATTTTTTTTTGTATTTTTTCGCATACATATTATATTAGACCTCGTCGTATGTTTCACAAATTTCATTTTAAATTTACATTTATTGATTTGTATACAACTGTTTTTTTTTTCTACTAATTCATGGTAAAGTTTTTGAGTTAGAGCTAAAAAGAAAGGTGTGTCTCAAGTTCAAATTTAAAAGTTGATATCAAACTTAAACAAATTGTTTAAATCAAGTACATAATTAATAATTTTTGTCATTGATATTTAACATCAAATTATTATCTTTTCATCTGGCTTTTGTCACAGCTTCTCTCTTTTTACATTGTGTTTTCGCAAGTAAAGTTATTTACAAAAAATTAAAAAAATCATTGAATGAAACTGACCTTCAACAAAAAATCTGTAAATTCTTTTTGAAATTCTCTTTTTTCATAGAGTTTTGTTGTTTTTGTGAAGCTGTTTCATTAGTTGCACTTCTCTTTTATACGGATTTCTTTCACTACTCTTCTCTTATGAAACTCCTCTAGGGTATTTTACTGAAAAATGTTAAAGCGCACGTGCTAACACGTGTTTCTTTACAATTGACATTTTCATTAGCTACAGAGTTGCCATGAGATTCAAGCGAAATAGAGACAATTCTAGACTGTAGACTAGAATATTTACTATACAATACCAAACTTAGAATACAGACTAGTCTAGTCTATAATAGACTATAAACTAGACTATAGACTAGACTATAGTAGACTAGACTATAGACTAGACTATAGACTATAGACTAGACTATAGACTAGACTATAGACTAGACTATAGACTAGACTATAGACTAGACTATAGACTAGACTATAGACTAGACTATAGACTAGACTATAGACTAGACTATAGACTAGACTATAGACTAGACTATAGACTAGACTATAGACTAGACTATAGACTAGACTATAGACTAGACTATAGACTAGACTATAGACTAGACTATAGACTAGATTAGACTAGACTACACTATAGACTAGACTATAGACTAGACTATAGACTAGACTATAGACTAGACTATAGACTAGACTATAGACGACTATAGACTAGACTATAGACTAGACTATAGACTAGACTATAGACTAGACTATAGATAGACTATAGACTAGACTATAGACTAGACTATAGACTAGACTATAGACTAGACTATAGACTAGTCTATAGTCTAGTCTATAGTCTAGTCTATAGTCTAGTCTATAGTCTAGTCTATAGTGTAGTCTATAGTCTAATCTAGTCTATAGTCTAGTCTATAGTCTAGCTATAGTCTATAGTCTAGTCTATAGTCTAGTCTATAGTCTAGTCTATGTCTAGTCTATAGTCTAGTCTATAGTCTAGTCTATAGTCTAGTCTATAGTCTAGTCTATAGTCTAGTCTATAGTCTAGTCTATAGTCTAGTCTATAGTCTAGTCTATAGTCTAGTCTATAGTCTAGTCTATAGTCTATAGTCTAGTCTATAGTCTAGTCTAGCTATAGTCTAGTCTATAGTCTAGTTTATAGTCTATTATAGACTAGACTAGTCTGTATTCTAAGTTTGGTATATTGTATAGTAAATATTCTAGTCTACAGTCTAGAATTGTCTCTATTTCGCTTGAATCTCATGGCAACTCTGTAGCTAATGAAAATGTCAATTGTAAGAAACACGTGTTAGCACGTGCGCTTTAACATTTTTCAGTAAAATACCCTAGAGGATTTTCATAAGAGAAAGTAGTGAAAGAAATCCGTATAAAAGAGAAGTGCAACTAATGAAACAGCTTCACAAAAACAACAAAACTCTATGAAAAAAGAGAATTTCAAAAAGAATTTACAGATTTTTTGTTGAAGGTCAGTTTCATTCAATGATTTTTAATTTTTTTGTAAATAACTTTACTTGCGAAAACACAATGTAAAAAGAGAGAAGCTGTGACAAAAGCCAGATGAAAGATAATAATTTTGATGTTAAATATCAATGACAAAATTATTAATTATGTACTTGATTTTAAACAATTTGTTTAAGTTGATATCAACTTTTAAATTTGAACTTGAGACACACCTTTCTTTTTAGCTCTAACTCAAAAACTTTACCATGAATTAGTAGAAAAAAAAAACATTTGTATACAAATCAATAAAATGTAAATTTAAAATGAAATTTGTAAAACATACGACGAGGTCTAATAATATGTATGCGAAAAAATACAAAAAAAAATGAAATAAAATAAAATGTTGCCTGGTTACCGCCGTTGACAATACATTGCGTAATGCAACAAGCGTCTGTTCATGCAGTCATTCACACTCAGTAGTCAGTCAGTCACTTAGTCATACAGTCCATCCGACAACAGACAATATAAACATTTTTAAGTTCAAATGTACTTAAAGAATACAATTTCTTCTTCTTCGTACTAGAGATAGAGAAAGAAATGAGGTCGCACACTGAATAGAATGTTGAAAAAATACAAGAAAAACTGAAGCAACAACAAACAATGATGACAATAAATAAACAAGTGTGTTTGGAACTGAACGTATTAATCTTTTAAGGTCGTTTTAAATAAAATGGACTTTGTACAGAGGTGTTCAAATAAATGGGAACAATAATAGTTTTGAAGCACATGAAAATAAAGTTTTCTTTTGATACATTTCCTTTGAATAAAATTTTTCGCAAATTCAACTGGTTTAATGCCATCAGAAATTTACCATATTAAAAGTAGAAATGTTTAAATACTCTATTCAGCTAAAGAATATAGCTATTCAGCTAAGTTACTCTTTAGAAATTTTCAAAATTATATTTTTTTCCAAAATTTTGCAATTCAGCTGGATTAATAAGCAATTCAGCCATAAATTTTGAAAAAAATATATAGAAAATAATATTTTTTTTAAAAATTTTTAGATTCAGCAGCAGTAATTCCTAATTTAGCTTAGTAATTTTACAATTCAGCTAAGTAAATTTTATGTAAAAAAGATAATTATAAATATTTTTGGAAATTTTTCAAATTCAGCTAGTCTAATAAACAATTCAGCTAAGTAATTTTAAAGAAAATACACAAAATTATAAATTTTATAGACAAATTTGAAAATTAGCTGCAGTAGTTTATAAGTAATTTTAAATAAAAATTAGAAATCTATGGATATTCTTGCAAAAGTTTCTAATTCAGCTGCAGTATTTTATATTTAGCTAAATATTAAAGTGTTTTTATAAGAAATATTTCTAAATAATGAATAAAAACCTAATTCAGCTGAATAATTTTGCCATTCAGCTGAGTAATTTAAAATAAAAATTGGAAAATCGTGAATTTTATTGCAAAATTTTAAATTTAACTACAATAATTTACAATACAGCTTAATATTTAATTCTGAAAATTATGATTATATAATAAAAACATAATTCAGCTAAGAAATTTAGCAATTCAGCTAAGAAATTTTGCAATTCAGCTAAATAAATATACTCAAAAGTATAAAAATTAACATTTTATTATAAAATAGCAAATTCAGCTAGCTTAATATACCATTCAACTAAGATATTTTATCAAAAACATACTTAATATATACTTACAAAAATATACATAATTCAGCTAAGAAATTTAGCAATTCAGCTAAAAAATTTTGCAATCCAGCTAAATAAACATACTCAAAAGTATAAAAAATTAACATTTTATTACAAAATAGCAAATTCAGCTAGCTTAATATACCATTCAACTAAGATATTTTATCAAAAATATATTCAATTATGAATTTTACAATAAAATTTATATTCAGCTGCAGTGATTTGTTATTCAGCTAACTTATTAAGGATTTTAATAACAAGCAATCAATAAAAACTCAATCCATATAAAGAATTTTTCAATTCAGCTAAAATAATACTTAAAATTAGAAATTTAATAGAAAGTGTCAAAAAATTCATAGGGTCTTTAGCGAACTTTTAACGGTTAAAGGTCATTCCATACAACTGTCATGAAAAGTTGTTGTTTAAAGCATTTTCACATTGTTCAAGTTAAAAATTCTTAAATTAATGAATTTTAAATGCACATTTTTTTAGGGGCATTAAAAGTAATGTTTTTTATGTACATTTACACACACTTTTCTGTACATACATAAATACCAAAAAGCCACGTTGAAAACTCCAAAGCATTGGAGAAAAAATCCAGCTTTAATGAGATACCATGTAAGGCATGTCTGGCACAATGAATTTAAAGAATGTCGGAATAAGTAGAAAAAAAAACAAAGTAGAGGGAAAAAAGAAAACTTGCAGACCAACTCCAATAACTTCAGTTTGAAGTAATGAGTTCAAGAAGAAAAAAACAGAGTATGAATATAAAGTTGTTGAAGTTTATGTCTGAAAAATACAACAATTTATCAAACAAGAAAAAAAGCGGTAAATAACAATAAAATAAAACATAAACTGAAAAGAACTTAGAGCAGGGATGGAAAATTCGTTGGCTAATGGAAATGTGAAAATTGATTTAAGATACTTTTTAAAAAATATGTCAAAAGTAGATACTTTTTAAAAAACAATTCTGCTGAATTTGAAAATTGATATTTTTGCAACTTCTTTATAACATAACACAGCTGAATTGCCTATTCAGCTAGCTGAATTTTATATTTTGTAACAAAATAAAATTTTAACTTATTTTTAAAAGAGATTTTATTCGGAATTACAAAACTTCATAACTTATTCTGCCTTATTCTGCCACTTAAATTTTTAGCTGAATTGTTAATTGTTGCAGTTAAATTTGTAATATTTTATTAATATTTACCATTTTTATATTCTCTTTTAAAATTCCTCAGCAGGATTATATATTATGATAGCTGAATTTGTTATTTCGTTATTATCTGTAAAATTTCTTTAGCTGAATTTGGTTTTTTATAACTTCATATGATTTTTTGTTATTTTAATGCTAGAATATTTAACAGAATATGAAATTTTGTAATAATTTGTAAATTTTTTTATAAATAATAATAACATTTCTTTAAATATTATTTACATTTGTTGATCTCAATTGCAAATTAATTAAGCTGTATTAGATATTTGTAAATAAAGTTTTATAAAGTTTACTTAGCTGAATTGCAAATTTTCCTTAGCTTAACGAAGTTTTTAATAACTTCTCATTATTTTGTCTTATTTAACACTTAGATATTTAGCTGAATTAAAAATTTTATAATAATATTAATATTTGTTTAAATCTTCTTTATATTTACTGAGCTGAATGATAATTTAAAATAGCTGAATTTAATATTTGTAAATAAAATTGTAGTTTTACACATTTTTTAAGAAGTTTACTTAGCTGAATAGCAAATTTTATTTAGCTGCATTATGTTTTTAATAATTTCATATGATTTTAGCATTAAAATATTTAGCTTTTTTACATTTCCCTAAAAAATACTTAGCTGAATAGCATATAAAAATAACTGAATACAATAGTTGTAAAAAATATAAAAGTTTTATTTATTTTTTCATATTTTTGTCTTGTTTAAAAACTTAAATACTTAGCTGAATAGCAAAAAAAACTAGCTGCGTGGGTTATTTTATTAATTAAATTTAATTTTCG
>NW_023997260.1:2500-24306 GCF_015586225.1 Lucilia sericata | reverse complement strand
GAAAATTTGAGCTCGGCGTTGTCAAAGCTTTTTAGTATTGATACCTTATTGGATACCTACTGAGAAATTGACCCTGAAGATGATTAAGTATATGAAGCTACCAATCTTCTATATCCCCATCCTCTACGTAAGTAATGAAATGATAACAGAGTTACTTAGGATCATTCGAACTGCTGTATAATCTATCTACTGTTCGCATCCCAAATGACTTCAAGTAAGAAGACAAGAACTTTTCTCAAGTTCTCGAGCTATGTTATCTCTTGCCTTTTGTAGTCCCATTGCACAATGACAGTTATCATGAGTCAAACCCCGACAAGGAGGGTCACCCACTTAGTTGTGTGAATAGGGGGGTTGCCTTGTCCACAATGTTGGTACATGAGGTCCCAATATGTCATTGACTAACACCTGAGGTGTACTAACTACATCATGAGCGATGCCGGATCATCCCCATACTCCAGAGACTCACTCAAGTACATTACTCAATCTTATAAAGACCGCGCAACATTGCTATGAGATGCCTCTTGTTTTGCCAACTTCATCTAGAGACAAATTTGCTGCAGTAATTCGAAATATATCCTAACATAAATCATGATCCTTCCTTCATGGCGTGGTGACATGTCCACAGAATAGTTAACATATATATCTCGGTAATTGCCCTGACGCATGTCACAATTTGGGATAGCAACAGAGCCAAAGACTTTTCTGAAATAACGAGACATAATCCATCAATACTAATAGCTCTTGGCTAGGACAACAACAGGGAAGTATTCCGAGTTCCTTCTTAAATAAAGATCATCCACTGAATGACAGACTGTCAAGTGTTTGCTTTGGAATTTCCTGACGTTAACTCCTACAGACGGTGGGGGGGTTATTCAGTTCAGTGCTTTCCTTAATACCAGACGCGTATCCAATACACCCATTGGCATCTGTTGAAACTTCAACAGACTTATCCCGAAGTATATGAAAGCACTTGCATATGTATATCCTTTTAACCATCATTCTCTTAGGGCGATTAGGATTCCAACTTCCCCGAAGACACCTTACTAATAGCCACATCAGCACAATCACCTGCTCTGATCAACCACGGAATCAATTGAATGGAAGAGTTGCTGAATAATATAAATTTTTTGACACTTCATTTGAGAACAGTCAGATGAGAAGTTCAAAAAGTGGAATATCTTGAATGATAATTTACTGGAGCAGAAATTAAATAGAATACAACTCATGCGGGCTACTGGCACCAGATAATATAGGTGCTCCGATCAAACACGGAATCAATTGAATGGAAGAGTAACAACAGTCAGATCAGTAGCTCAAAAACCTGAACCTCTTGAATGATCATTTACTAGAACAGAATTAAAAGGGAGAAATTAAATTCTGATATTCTCTGTAAATTCCTTCCATTTTGTACCAAACATACCGAAGTTAAACGGAGTTAAAGCTAACAAATCAGAAGTCGGATGCTTTGTCTGAACACCTTTCTGACGGCTTATTTCCGGATGGTACTATTTCAACCACAGGGTGAGTTAGAGACGACTCACATTCGCCCATTTGGTACTTGCAAAACAAAGATTACGCCGTTGGCACCAGATAATATAGATGTACTTGAGCTATATACTCTCTGACCATCGATGATCTGACTTTCGAGATGCAAAAACATTACTTCACGCAGATGTAATGGTCTCTGTTGATTCGGCAACTATACCTAGAGACGTAATTGGATAAAAATACAAATCCATCAAATAAGCCAAAGACAAGTTCTTTCTCACAGAGAAGTACACTTTGTTAAGTGTACTTGAGCCATACACTCTCTGACCATCACTGCCCTGTTGCGAAATTTTTGAAATGCAACATCAACATCACACAGATGTAATGGTCTCTGTTGATTCGGAAAGGCACCTAGAGACGTAATCGGATCGAAATACGAATACATCAAATAAGCCAAAGACAAGTTATTTCTCACAGAGAACACTCTTTGTTAAGTCTGGTGTGGATAGAGTAAATCCTGAATATATCCTGACAAAGAAATAGATTTCCATGATGTCATCTAAATCATGACATGATGTACTATATCCATCACCATTCAATCCATCATATGTACTTTTCATTTAACCGACACTTTCATAGAGAAAACATTCGACACATTAATTCCAGTTATAAAAGTGGAATTGTTCCCGTATACCTCTTCATTCATTCATTATTCCAACTCATTCCCAACGCTAGGTCAAACAGTTACTACTCTGAGGGATATCTATTGTCTTTTTCGGCAATAGTGCTGAACTTATCTCGAAGTACAGAAATTCAATATTCATCCATTTTAAAATCAACATTTTCTTCTCGAATTTCAGGTCCAACCACGTGCAGTCCGAAGGGTCCTCTACTATAACCCGGAAAAGAAAAAGTACGAAATTGTACTCTGTGGGCTGGCACCAGATATGATAGAAGTTCAAAAGAAGGAAAGGAAATACCCAGGGTGGAAATGACAAGTCCAGTTTATAATCTCTGCAGACTACTGGCACTGGTAGCACCTCATTTACCCCGGGATTGCAATTACCACGATAAGGAGTTAAGTAAGTAGTTTTGATTTTGAAAGAAAATTATATATATATATGTATACTACTTCTAAGTAATGCAGAAGTGTAAAAGTCATTGAGAAGTAAGATCATGGATAACTACAAGACATTCCCACGTTTCTACTGGTCATATTGTGATAATTATTTCTATGTCCTTTTTTTGTATTCCTCTTCAAAAGAACCCATATAAATGTCAAGTTTGTAATTACTCGTTAAGGACTCAGGATGCAAACGTGTGCAAAATCTCTACCAATAGAATTTGAGAAAAAAAGAATATATAAATAGTAAAAGTTTTAATTCACCTACTTGCATATGAGAACAATATCCTTCAATTTATATACTTGTTAATAGGATTCTGCTACAACAATTACAACTACTAAATGAACTTACACATATACATACTTACAATGGCGAGTACATGTGTTTGAGTATGCTTTATACTGTATTTGACATTGATGGCTTTTGATATTGTGTAATTTCGTCCTTCTTTATAATTTTTGTTGTTGTTGTTGTATGCCGTAAGCATGTGTTTATTATTTGATTATACTCAGTACAGTATGGGTACTGTATAGTAACCGGTAGTTGTTAGATAAGTAGTTACCCAGAAACCTACTTACAGGGCTTTTCAGTGACAAATTTCGTTTATGCTTGCTATTTCAAATTTAAAGTGAAGATCTTCGCTCTGGAGCAAGACAATAGCCAGTCGCTTAAACATTTTGAACTAAGTATCGAAAAATATTTTCCCAAAAACCATAGAACTTATACAATAACAACAAGTAATGCCGATGCTAGTTAGTGTCTAATCAATAATTCTCGAAATAACGCTATATCCACGCCAAAGTTGCCAATTACTACTTCTAAAACTGCCGGATTAAACCTACAAGTGTGCCTGTGTAAGTGCATGTGGTCGTATGTAACAAAAGGATATTGATTATGGACAAACATTTTAATTTTCTATTAGCTTTTGTAGTCAATTGCATTAATGGCAAAAAAATATAAAACAAATAATCGAAACACAACAACATACAACATTTCTGATAAGCCAGTTTATTGAAAATGTCATCCATTATCCAATAGTTGGAACATTGGAAAACAAAAAGTTTAAAATCAATTTAATTTCAAAGCAAGGTCGTATGGTATTGGAAAGAGAAAGGTTTTTGGATAATAGAATATACCATCGAAAATATAAAATTTCATGGACTAAATGTTTGGAAGTTTTTCAGTGCAGGACTTGATGTTACCACGACTAATCCGTTATCTCATCCTCTAGAGTCTTACGAAATTCTAAATTAAGATCATTTACTTTCTGTTGAAAGTACGATAAAGGAAAAGATGCATCAGATTCGAAAAATAGGCCTTTTGTTCGGTCATTGCCATAAATAATATTGATGGAAAAACTTTATATAGCGATCTATGAAACAATTTATACACAAATGTTCAGAACCTCAGGTTTTTGGGTAATATTTGTTCCCATCAATAGGGCTCACGTGAACAAATGACTTCCACAAAGCATCTATATCTTATGCGATTTCATGCAGTTGTGCATCTTCCTAGTATAAGATTGTCCTGATTCTTAGAGTATCGTGCATCTTCATGTATTTTTGGTGGCAACTACGGCTGCTTGAGCATCGTAAAATGTTTAGAAACTCAGTTTCTGGATGATGTTTGTCATTTCGGAGCAAATGACTTCCACAAAACATCTACATCTTACACGATTCCTTGCAGTTGCGCGAAACTAAGTTTCTGGGAGTTGTTTGTTTTTCCTCTATTACCGTTCTTGGGAGCAAATGGCAATTGTGTGTCTTTCCTTAGAGTATCGTGCACCTCCATGCATTTTTAGTGGCAATCACAGCTTTTTGAACATCCTCAAATGTTCAGAAACTTAGTTTCTTGGGGAAATGGATTCCACAAAGCATCTACCTCTTACATGATTTCTTGCAGTTGTGCTTCTTTCCATGATAACATTGTCCTGATTCTTAGAGTATCATGCAACTCCATGCATTTTTTTGTGGCGACCACAGCTTCTTGAGCATCCTCAAATGTTCAGAAACTCAGTTTCTGGGGGATGTTTGTTTTTTCATCCATTACCGTTCTTGGAAGCAAATGGCTTCCACAAAGCATCTATATCTTATACGATTTTTTGCAGTTGTGCGTCCTTACATGATTTCATTACCCTGGTTCTTGGAGTATCGTGCAACTACATGCATTTTTGAGGCGATCACGACTTTTTGAGCATCCTCAAATTTTCAGAAACTTAGTTTCTTGGGGATGTCTGCTTTTTCCTCCATTATCGCTCTAGAAAGCATATAGCTTTCACAAAGCATCCGATTTCTTTAAGTTGTATGTCTTCCCATGATTAGATTGTCCTGATTCTTAGAGTTCACATTTTTGTGGCGATCACCGCTTCTTAATCCTTGAATATTCCACTCTACCATCATCATTGTCATACTGTCAGAATTCTTTCTTATAGTAGTGCCGATCCACTACCGTTTCTTTTCCTCCATTACCGCTCTTAGAAACTTGTTGTTTTTCTTCCCATGATTGCTTTTGGAATATCGTGCTTTTCCATTTAAGCTTTGGTCGACCACTACTTCTTGAGACTTGACGACTCCATTATAGCGTCCTTCTTGTTATATTCTCAGGATTCTTTCTGATAGTATGATTCACTTTAATTTCATACTTTTTTTTGTGTTATTATGGGTTCCTCATCACTATGATTCCAGGGATCCTTGTTTCTGAATACCTGTATCATTTGCAGTTTGCAGATCCTGTACAAGAGTAGAGAATTATCATGCGAAAATCCAAATCCTCAAGTCGGCGTGAGAGACTCCATGGTATTCCTTTTCATCGGTCATGATATCTTCTCTCACTATTGTTAATAGTAGGGGTGATGGAGGACATCCTTAATATACCAGATCTACTTGGAGTTCAACAAATAACGACCAAGTATTGTCAGCTCAGCCACACCGACTTTTATCCTGACGCTGCTACAACCACATCAACAACTCCTTTGACATATGATCATGATTTCGTCTGTGATGAGATCACACGATCACTATCGATGTCAGGAACTCTTCTGTTTCTGGCATCCTTTTAAGAGCTTCTCCATCTTCTGTATAAATATATTATCAATCTAATTGCTTAAAGTTGTTATTAGGTGATGGGATTGAAATATCTGGTATAGTTGTTTTTTCTAACTCCACAGTCGAATGTTCCAATGGTAGTGATGATGTTGCTGCCTTCTTATCTTCACGTTGAAGTTAGACCAGGAAGCATGTTACCTTAGTGAAATCTCCATCTTGGAGTTAATGCTACCATTACCTCTAGTCTGCTGTTGGAGATAGAAACTGTTTGGTTTTCTTTGCCATTTCAGTATGATCTTGATTTCGTCTGTGATGAGATCACACGATCACTATCGATGTCAGGAATTCTTCTTATCATCACGTTGAAGTTCCCCCCGCGAGCATGTTACCTTAGTGAAATCTCCATCTTGGAGTTATTGCTACCCTTCCCTCTAGTCTGCCGAGACTATCAACTGGTGATGATCAAATGTATCCTTTCTTTGGAATGATTTGACATTCGATCGAATCAGAGTGGTAGATAATCTGTTAATACGGGAGGCCAGTTGCCCGCTGGACTTTGTCCTGGCTGGTCAGTTGTTCAAGATTTCTTCGATATCCACGTTGGCTTAAGGACTGATATATCTAAATACCTTATACATATGTCTGGATTCTCTTTCCGGTGCTGTTGCCATCTCAATATATGTCACTGGGTGATGTGATAGAGCAAACAATGCTGGATTCCTGAAACCAGTATAGGTTCGGGAATTGCCGCGTTGACACTTGGTGGATGTCTGCCATTTCGTAGATGGTTTCATTATGATCTGAAAATGGAACGTATGTAAATTGGTGAAATTTAGGGAAAGTCGGCTGTTGCCGAATTAACAGAGTCTTGTAATCTGGTTTTGCAACTGAGCGACAAGAAATTTGTCTGAGCGTATCATTGAATTATTGGTCCATGTCGGTGGATTCATCAGCTGCGTTTGTTGGGGTTATGGAGATAACTCTCTGTGCAAAGTACTTGTCATTCCGCAATGTAATCACTTGGCAAGAGAAATTTGTACATAACTTCTCAAATCAACTAGACTAGAACTCTTTAAATTTATTTAAACATTTTTGTCATTGATTAAGGTTCAGACATAAACTACCTTTAAAATTAATTATCTTTATGTGGCACTCAATTAACAAAGTTAACAAAATTTACCTTACCACCTACTAAACTAAACTTTTAATACAGACAAAAAGTAGACAAATTACAATTGCTGTTAAGCGCCAACATTCCCAAAGCACTTTATAAAGACAAACCGGCTAAAGGCATGAGTCCTGCTAACTGTCTGCCCCCTCAAAAATGGACAATAATAACAACGTTAAGTTAACGTTATCTAAGAGCACTTGTCAAACCGTTGTTAACGAAATCGCAACATCAACAACTCTATGCAGTAGGAATAAACAAAAAGGGAAATTGTACAAATGAACAGTTGGTCGTTAAGCAAACGACTTGGGGTATGTGAGAGTTCTAGTAATAAGGCGAAAGATGAAGGATTTTCATTTACATTTTAGTTAAACAACAGCAACGACAACAACTCAAAATAACCTCTCTAAAATTCAAAGGATCATAAACACTCAAACAAGTGAAGTAACAAACAGGCAACCCAGCCATGGGCCAGACAATCAAGGCAAAGCAGCCAACCATTCACTTTTAAATACAATTGTGTCGAAGAGTGTGTGTGAGACTTTCTGGCCTTCTGTGTCTGTCTGTCTGTCCTTTTGTTTATGTGTGTTTACATGATGATATGGCCAATAACACAAGCTAAAGGAAAAGTCCACATCAGCAGTAGAAGCAGCAGCAGCAGCAGTAAGAACAATAAAGCGAGGTAAATGAATGAATGAATGTACGAATGAATAAATATGGATGTGAATGGATGTGAGTGTGTTTAAACAACTTCTTTATCGCCACGAAACACACCACAGAAAACAAAATATTCTCTTTTATTTATATAAAATAGGAAGGTACAAGATTATTGGGAATAAATACAATCCTGAAATATGGAAGAAAATAAAGTATCATACTATTTATGAAAGTTTCTTATTCTGAATGAAAATGCTTGAAGAAAAAATGTCAACTTTGATTTATACAATTTGTTACAAAATCCATTTCAGTTATGAATTTTTAACTTTTCTACTGTGTAATTAATAGTTATCAATGTTTCGCTACATTTCATACTATTTATGAACTTTTCTTATACTTAATGAACATGATTTTGGGAAAAAAGTCTTGTTTCTTTGATACTTTTTGTTACAAAATTTATTCAAGTTATGATTAATAACTTTTATCTGTGTAAGCAATAGTTTACAATGCTGTACTATTGGATTCAGGAACTTCATACTATTTATGAACTTTTCTTAATCTGAATGAAAATGTTTTGGCAAGAAATATCATGATCGATTCAAACAATTTGTCGCAAAATCCATTTCAGTTATGAATTTTTAATTTTTCTTCTGTGTAAACAATAGTTATCAATGTTTCCCTACATTTCATACTATTTATGAACTTTTCTTATTCTTAATGAACATGATTTTGGCAAAAAAATCATGTTCCTTTGATACTTTTTGTTACAAAATCCATTCCCTAATGGAATATTTTATTGGGACCAGCCTACTGTACCAGTAAGTATGCAGTTGTAGTGTTGATGATTTAACTTGACTTAAATGAATGTTACATTCAAAGGAATCAAAAAACAATAATATTAGCAACAGGCTTTTGCAGTGTTGATAGAAGATTCTACCTAGAAGTTGATAACTCACTCTCAAACTCGAATATAAAGGACACAGCAACATTCTGGAAAGCATTACAAATGCTGTGAAGTGTTTTCTTCATATTACAGAGATATTCAGGACGTCATTCCATCTCAGATCGACTGAATGTCAATAAGAAACCCAATAGAAGTTTTGATTGAGATACAAGTTTCGAAACACTTAAAAACTTCCCATCGAACTTTTAAAATGGATTATGCCCCTTCTCCTCTACTCCAAAAGTAATTACCCTTTACTAAATACATTTAAGTTTATGTGTTTCTGAACATATGTAGCTGATATTTAACTGCAAGGATTCCACAGTAGCTCACATACTAACAAACACTCTTTCATAAAAATGACAATTTCAATTGATGTTCTTTTATAAAAATTGATTAAGAACATCCATACATATATATATATTTGGATATGGAGTAGGTATGATATTACAGACCTAACGACACTTATACAGGTCACACATACATAGGACAATTAATGAGAGAAATACCTTGAAAATTTCAATTAACTAAGAGTCAAGTGGAATAATGATGTATAAATGGTTTATAGTCGGGATTATACAGCAGTAGCCTGAACTATAAAATGATTTATAGAATGGACTATAGTCCAAACCATAGCAAATTTTAAAGTCTGGACTATAGAATTGTCTATAGTCTGGACTATAAAATAGTCTATAATCAGGACTATAAAATCGATAGTCTGGACTATAGAATAGTCTATAGTTTGGAATATAGAAAAGTCTATAGTTTGGACTATAGAAAAGTCTATAGTCTGGACTATAGAATAGTCTATAGTTTGGACTATAGAATAGTCTATAGTCTGGACTTTAGAATAGTCTATAGTCTGAACAATAGAATAGTCCATAGTCTGGACTATAGAATAGTCTATAGTTTGGAATATAGAAAAGTCTATAGTTTGGACTATAGAAAAGTCTATAGTTTGGACTATAGAATAGCCTATAGTTTGGACTACAGAATAGTCTATAGTCTGGACTATAGAATAGTCTATAGTCTGGACTATAAAATAGTCTATAGTCTGGACTATAAAATAGTCTATAGTCTGGACTATAGAATAGTCTATAGTCTCGACTATAGAATAGTCTATAGTGTGGACTATAGACTAGTCTATAGTCTGCACTATAGAATAGTCTATAGTCTGCACTATAGACTATTCTATAGTGCAGACTGGACTATAGAATTGTCTATAGTCTGGACTATAAAATAGTCTATAATCAGGACTATAAAATAGTCGATAGTCTGGACTATAGAATAGTCTATAGTTTGGAATATAGAAAAGTCTATAGTTTGGACTATAGAAAAGTCTATAGTCTGGACTATAGAATAGTCTATAGTTTGGACTATAGAATAGTCTATAGTCTGGACTTTAGAATAGTCTATAGTCTGAACAATAGAATAGTCCATAGTCTGGACTATAGAATAGTCTATAGTTTGGAATATAGAAAAGTCTATAGTTTGGACTATAGAAAAGTCTATAGTTTGGACTATAGAATAGCCTATAGTTTGGACTACAGAATAGTCTATAGTCTGGACTATAGAATAGTCTATAGTCTGGACTATAAAATAGTCTATAGTCTGGACTATAAAATAGTCTATAGTCTGGACTATAGAATAGTCTATAGTCTCGACTATAGAATAGTCTATAGTGTGGACTATAGACTAGTCTATAGTCTGCACTATAGAATAGTCTATAGTCTGCACTATAGAATAGTCTATAGTCTTCACTATAGAATAGTCTATAGTCTACACTATAGAACAGCCAATAGTCTGGACTATTGAACAGTTTATAGTCTGCACTATAGAATAGTCTACAGTCTATATGTGGACTATAGAATTTGGACTACAGAATATGGACTATAGAAAAGTCTATACTCTGGACTATAGAAAAGTCTATAGTTAGGACTATAGAATAGTCTATAGTCTGGACTATAGAATAGCCTATAGTCTGGACTATAGAATAGTCTATAGTCTGGACTATAGAATAGTCTATAGTTTGGACTATAGAATATTCTATAGTCTGGACTATAGAATACTCTATAGTCTGGACTATAGAATAGTCTATAGTCTGGACTATAGAATAGTCTATAGTCTGGACTATAGAATAGTCTATAGTCTGGACTATAGAATAGTCTATAGTCTGGACTATAGAATAGTCTATAGTCTGGACTATAGAATAGTCTATAGTCTGGACTATAGAATAGTCTATAGTCTGGACTATAGAATAGTCTATAGTCTGGACTATAGAATAGTCTATAGTCTGGACTATAGAATAGTCTATAGTCTGGACTATAGAATAGTCTATAGTCTGGACTATAGAATAGTCTATAGTCTGGACTATAGAATAGTCTGTAGTCTGGACTATAGAATAGTCTATTGTCTGGACAATAGAATAGTCTATAATCGTGACTATAGAATAGTCTATAGCCTGGACAATAGAATAGTCTATAATCGGGACTATAGAATAGTCTATAGTCTCGACTATAGAGCAGTCTATAGTCTGGACTAAAGAATAGTCTATAGTCTGGACTATATAGAGTAGCCTGGACTATAGAATAGTCTGTACTATAGAATAGTCTATAGTCTGGACTATAGAATAGTCTATAGTCTGGACTATAGAATAGTCTATAGTCTGGACTATAGAATAGTCTATAGTCTGGACTATAGAATAGTCTATAGTCTGGACTATAGAATAGTCTATAGTCTGGACTATAGAATAGTCTATAGTCTGGACTATAGAATAGTCTATAGTCTGGACTATAGAAAACTCTATAGTCTGGACTATAGAATAGTCTATAGTCTGGACTATAGAATAGTCTATAGTCTGGACTATAGAATAGTCTATAGTCTGGACTATAGAATAGTCTATAGTCTGGACTATAGAATAGTCTATAGTCTAGACTATAGAATAGTCTATAGTCTGGACTATAGAATAGTCTATAGTCTGGACTATAGAATAGTCTATAGTCTGGACTATAGAATAGTCTATAGTCTGGACTATAGAATAGTCTATAGTCTGGACTATAGAATAGTCTATAGTCTGGACTATAGAATAGTCTATAGTCTGGACTATAGAATAGTCTATAGTCTGGACTATAGAATAGTCTATAGTCTGGACTATAGAATAGTCTGTAGTCTGGACTATAGAAGAGTCTATTGTCTGGACAATAGAATAGTCTATATCGTGACTATAGAATAGTCTATAGCCTGGACAAGAGAATAGTCTATAATCGGGACTATAGAGCAGTCTATAGTCTGGACTAAAGAATAGTCTATAGTCTGGACTAAATAGAGTAGCCTGGACTATAGAATAGTCTGTACTATAGAATAGTCTATAGTCTGGACTATAGAATAGTCTATAGTCTGGACTATAGAATAGTCTATAGTCTGGACTATAGAATAGTCTATAGTCTGGACTATAGAATAGTCTATAGTCTGGACCATAGAATATTCTATAGTCTGGACAATAGAATATTCTATAGTCTGGACTATAGAATAGTCTTTAGTCTGGACTATAGAATATTCTATAGTCTGGACTATAGAATATTCTATAGTCTGGACTATAGAATAGTCTATAGTCTGGACTATAGAATAGTCTATAGTCTGGACTATAGAATAGTCTATAGTCTGGACTATAGAATAGTCTATAGTCTGGACTATAGAATAGTCGATAGTCTGGACTATAGAATAGTCGATAGTCTGGACTATAAAATTCTCTATAGTCTGGACTATAGAACTATTTATAGTCTAAACTATAGGCTCTACTTAACACTAAGGTCTTAAGTATAGAATAGTCTAAACCATAGAATGATCCATAGTAAGGGGTATAGTCACAACTATGAAATATACTATTATCAGGAGTATGGAAAAGGGGATAGCCTGGGCTATAGAGAACTCTTTTGCCTCGACTCTGCTATCTCGACTTTAAAACGGACAATAGTCTAGATTATCGACTAGAGAATATATTAAACATATTAATGTTATACTACTTTTTCTATTTACATTTATATTTTGAAAACGAAAATTTTGCAATTAATTTGCATTTTTCCCAATGCAGGCCATTCTTGCAACATTATCTGTGTATGAATAATTTTTGTTAAATTTTTATTTGCCCATGGCAATTAATTTTCATGTTAAATGTTTTGTTTGGTTTTTTTCTCCATTTTTTTTATTCATGCGATTAAATAAAACTTGTATGAACATGTAATATCACTACCACAACAACTACATCATAAGTGTTCCCAACAGCAACAGTGAACAGGAGAGGAAAGGAAAGAGTTGGTAGAAGAAAAATGAAAACTCAATTGCATGAATGACATGGAAAATGAATTTTCGTTGTGGATTTTTAATTTTAATACAAGGATGAGTTAAAAAAGCAATCTTCATCAACAGCAAACAACAGCCACACAGAAAATGTGGTCTCTTTTTCAATATTGTTTTTTGATATGTTTTTTTTTTTTGCAATTTTTGTGTAGATTTATTTTCATTCTCCATTTTTTTTTTTTTTTTGTAATTTTATATTTTTACACAAAAAATATCAGTAACAGCATTTTTAACAACACACATCAACAGCATACAAAACCCACTACATGACAGGAGTATGTGAGTGCAATTGTTGTAGTTAACAGCAGCAATATGAGCACATATCCTGCAGGTTAAAAGGGGGGCGGGGTATGTAATAGACAAAATTGGACTTTCCAGATTATTACTTCCTTTCTGTTAATGTCAATTAGGTGCCACCCTTCACTAACAATTTCACTAGTGAATTCGCATGCAAGTGTTAACAATTCAGATTCTTGCACTGCAATAATCGTAAAAAAATTTCGTTTTAAAAGGTTTCACATATGTGTGTTAAGACTGTGTTAGTTCTTAGATCTACAGGGTTCATATTCTACCAAACTATTCATATATAGATGAGATGAATTCATATATATATTTTGTTTTTATTTGTACTACTAAAAAGTACTACATACAAAACTATAGTTAATACATGTTTCACATACATTTACAATTTATTTACAAACCTGTATTGTTTTACACTTAAGCCTTTTTTAACGGTTTATCAAATCAAGGTAAAAGATAAAGAACAACTTTTAAGTTTATCGAATCTGGAAATTAAATTGCAGAGCTTGTCAATCGAATCTGGAAATTAAATTGCAGAGCTTGTGTCATTTCTCTCATCCAATTATGGAGATCATATCTCCATGATCATTCTACATTTGAACCTATTCTCTTAAGAGGCTTAGGTATTGTCTGCTATAGATTTATAACCTGAGCTTTTGGGCATCCTGTAAAGTAGTGAAACAAATGCTTATATTCGAACTATATGGGCCTGAGTTTGAATGTCTATTTTGAGCTTTTTGATCGCGTACAAGAGAGGAAGAAGGTAATGATCAGTGACAACTCTGTTCATTTACTAGAATGAACACCCATCTCAACGATGGGTGTTCTATTGATATTACAATGAAATGTGTTCCTCTGATATAAGAGAACTAGTTCCCGAAACCTGTATAACTTTGCGCAGCACACATCTTTTACCAAGAACACACCCATTTGGCCAATGGATCGCACAACATGTTTTAGAGAAAACCCATTCTTTAGACGTACCTTCGGCATATGGAACTGACTTCCTGCAGAGGTATTCCCCATCACTTTCGTTGTAAAAAGATTTTAATCAAAGGTCCACAAATGTTACCACCTCTATCCACTCTTCCACAAACTATTTTCCTAGTTCCAACACAAATGCACTACGGTCAACCCCTGAGTATTGGTCCCAGTCGCTTAAGAGCCAATATATACTAAAGCAGGACATTGACAATGGAGGTAATCAATAGGTTACACCTACTTTACATCGTGACAGCTTCTACGGAAGTTCTTATAAGGTATATCAAGTCCTCTTGTCTGATTTCAGAGTCTACAGTTCGCGGTTCTAACTTGTTTGGGATGAACAAGGTACCTTAAGCCATCATTTTGGATGACGAATAATTCCCATGAATACATAATACGTATGTATGTATATCACCCTGGAAATCCTTCCTTTTCGCGGTTCTAACTTGTTTGGGATGAACAAGGTTGCTAAAGCCATCATTTTGGATGATGAATAATTCCCATGAATACATAATACGTATTCATGGGAATCCTTCCTTTGTGCAGCATCTCTAGTTGCTAAGGGATGCCTCCACAAGTTGCAAATTAACATTAATTACATTAAGTACATTAATCTCATTTGAAATAAAAGGTCCTCAGTTTACTGTCAAAAGAGGATGTTAAAAATGCGAGGAGGTAAAATAAAACTGAAACTTGGATTGGAAGACTTTAAGAAAGTGGAAATCTGAATAACTTACTGAGTGACCGACTTCAGTTAGTCCCGTTGGAACTACTTAAGAGAAACAATGTGAAAGGAATTCTGAGAATTTAGATAAACGTCAAGATTCAGGATCGGATTAAGCAAATTTGGAAGGAATGCGGTAATAGGCTTCTCTGGCAGATACGGTTTGGATTAACATAATGATAGAGGAGACAGGCTCGTGCAAATCCAAAAGTAAGAAGGAAGACTAGTAGATCTCCTGTAAAATGACTTCTACGAAAGCCGTATTGGCGGTTGTTATGTAAATTATTTCTACATACTTGACAAGATGAAAGTTAACCAAACTCGCTTTTGGGCGATTATATTCTGGATTATTAACCTCTTCCTTTTAAGCATTTGATCGGCAAATTTGCCGGCTGGGTATATAATGCTATAAAGATTACCTAATGGACGAGCTAACATCGTAGATTACAACTTCAAGACGAAATGCTAGTAAGCCATCTTATCGAGAAATCATATTTATATTGAGATCCGCTCAAATCCTTTTAAGGCCGTACGCTCAACAGAATATACCTGGTAAAGTTACGGATATGCCATCGAATCCGGTTAGTGATCACTTTTCGGAAGCAAGAATTACTTACTTAGCTAAAAGGTTAGCTTTATCATCCGAGCCATCCGAGAATGTTTAGTCATCCTTGAAAATCATTGGAATTGAAGAACTATCACTATCCTTGACACTTTTAGTGAACGATCAGAAGGTGCAGCAAAAGTCTAACCATGAAAGAGCTGATCATAAGCACTCTTGCACTCAGTTTGGGCTCTCTGGATCTAATTACAATTTTTAACTTCTAATCTAATATCTCTGACAGAAACAAGGTTTCTAACCACCCAGCGATGCTTTTCCCAAGTAAAAATATAACGTTTCCTAGCAATTTGGGAAATATAGCGAACTTTAGAGAGCGAAAAAGAGGTGAGGATGATCTCAATTTCCGAGAGTTTCAAAAACATCTAGTCTGACCTTCTGGAGTTGTAAGACTTGAACGACGAAGTCTAGAGAAATTGTAAGTTTTGAAACCATTAGCAAACTACGAAGATGGTGATCTCAATTTCCGAGAGTTTCAAAAACATCCAGTTTGACCTTTTGGAGTTGCAAGACTTGTACTACATAGCCAGGAGAAGTTGTGAATATTGAAATCATCAGCAACTACGAATTCACTCTTGGAAATATAATATAACTAATATAAGTTCAGGATCCATTTTTCATAATATTTCAACACAGAATGACTTCTATCATCGATCGAACTCAATCAATAACCGGACGTGGAAAGGTAATTACTAAAATTACTTTAGCATATAGTCGCTTAACTTATGACAACTGTTAAGATGGGACTAGTACAGAGAACTTCCCAAAAACAATCCACTCAATTTTGTTGCAATACATGCTCCTACTTGGCGCTTCCAAGAATGTTTCCTTTGACTATAACACGCATCCAACAATACCGCCTTTCTTGTCATATATATTTACCTCGGAATCCCAAGCAATCGATACAAGCCTTAGGAAACAATGTTTTCAATTGAATTTCCAAAGAATTTGGTTACGCTCAGTCCAACGGTCCTTTTCTTAAATAAATTTTGAAGGTTCGTTAGCTATTTGTGAAACATTGCGAAGTTAAGTGAGTGAAAAAGAGGCAGAGATGGTGCTGTAATCCAAATTTCCAAGAGTTTCAGGATGTGAAGAATCTTCAGTGTGGAAAGGGAAAGATCTTAGAAGCTTGATATGACAGTACTTCCACCTTCACTTGGACTTCCAAACAGAAATCCAAAGTGCAAATGTGTGCGTGTTCTGATCTCCAAGTTCACCATGGAATGAGAACCTCTATAATGAGTTCTGTGGAAGATGTTTTGATGAAAATGAAACACTAAAATTTCAGCCCTAAAATTGACTTCTTAAACTGCGAAACTTTAACATAATCTCCCAAATTGAACTTTTGTGATTATTTTAACTTCAGGATTAAGAGAATTAAGTGTAATTTATAAAATATAAATGTATTTGTTGTACATTATAAAACTACCTAAAGCACAAAATATCAAGTATTGTGGCAGCATCAACAGCAGGAATACAAACATACACATATACATACATTCACACAAACTCTAAAATACAATGCAAAGGAACAAATATAAAAAAATAAACAACAACTATTACAACAAGTTGTTAATAATCATTTTTGCCTCTTTTAGTCCAAAATAATACTTGAATTAAAACTTATACACACATACATACAAACACATACACACATAAACTTATATACACTCACATTGTTATAAAAAATTATATACTAAAAGATGTAAAAGAAGAAGAAGAATGTAGGAAACAGAAGAAGAAGCAGAAATAAAACAACTTTTGCAACTGACAGTTTCATAATTAGGTATTCAAAATCTTTAATAACATGTAACGGTAGTGGCTCTGTGTGGCACTAAAAACTGTTGGTTTCTGTTTGGGAAACGTGTTGTTTGCATTTGTATGTGTGTGTGTTTGTGTTTTTGAGTCTGTGTGAGCTGTGTTGTGATTGCTTTTTTCCCACAATTCATTTAGAATTTTTGTTAAAAGAAGAGATTTTTATATTTTTATTAAAATGCAAATGATTTAAAGATATTTTAATTTTGGTTAAATTCTTTATGTTAATTGTTGTTGAGGTTAAGATGAATCAAATAATGGAATTAATTCATTAAAGAATTTTATAAATATTAGGAAACTATTTTCTTGTTATCTCATCTCTTGCGAAGTTCTAGTTCAGTTCTAGTTCAATTCTAGTTCAGTTCTAGTTCAGTTCTAGTTCAGTTCTAGTTCAGTTGTAGTTTAGTTCTAGTTCAGTTCTAGTTCAGTTCTAGTTCAGTTCTAGTTCAGTTCTAGTTCAGTTCTAGTTCAGTTCTAGTTCAGTTCTAGTTCAGTTCTAGTTCAGTTCTAGTTCAGTTCTAGTTCAGCTCTAGTTCTAGTTCAGTTCTAGTTCAGTTCTAGTTCAGTTCTAGTTCAGTTCAGTTAGTTCAGTTCTAGTTCAGTTCTAGTTCAGTCTAGTTCAGTTCTAGTCAGTTTAGTTCATTTTTAGTTCAGTTCTAGTTCAGTTTTAGTTCAGTTCTAGTTCAGTTCTAGTTCAATTCTAGTTCAGTTCTAGTTCAGTTCTAGTTCAGTTCTAGTTCAGTTCTAGTTCAGTTCTAGTTCAGTTCTAGTTCAGTTCTAGTTCAGTTCTAGTTCAGTTCTAGTTCAGTTCTAGTTCAGTTCTAGTTCTGTTCTAGTTCTAGTTCTAGTTCAGTTCTAGTTCAGTTCTAGTTCTGTTCTAGTTCAGTTCTAGTTCAGTTCCAGTTCAGTTTTAGTTCAGTTTTAGTTCAGTTCTAGTTCAATTCTAGTTCAGTTCTAGTTCAGTTCTAGTTCAGTTCTAGTTCAGTTCTAGTTCAGTTCTAGTTCAGTTCTAGTTCAGTTCTAGTTCAATTCTAGTTCAGTTCTAGTTCAGTTCTAGTTCAGTTCTAGTTCAGTTCTAGTTCAGTTCTAGTTCATAGTTCAGTTCTAGTTCAGTTCTAGTTCAGTTCTAGTTCAGTTCTAGTTCAGTTCTAGTTCAGTTCTAGTTCAGTTCTAGTTCAGTTCTAGTTCAGTTCTAGTTCAGTTCTAGTTCAGTTCTAGTTCAGTCTAGTTCAGTTCTAGTTCAGTTCTAGTTCAGTTCTAGTTCAGTTCTAGTTCAGTTCTAGTTCAGTTCTAGTTCAGTTCTAGTTCAGTTCTAGTTCAGTTCTAGTTCAGTTCTAGTTCAGTTCTAGTTCAGTTCTAGTTCAGTTCTAGTTCAGTTCTAGTTCAGTTCTAGTTCAGTTCTAGTTCAGTTTCTCCAAATCCCCATTTATTATCATGGCGATCAAATCCCCATTTAATTTCGTCGCGATCAAATCCCCAATCTACAACTACTCGTTACCTTCACGGGTCTGATGGCTTTTAGTATTCAGATCGGAATCTGCATTTTAGTCAATAATAAATTATATTTTACCTAAATTGTACTGTTATACATTAACATTTTCCTAATTGAATTCTATTTCAAACTAAATCTAGTTTTTCAACATCTATTAAGTATCATGTATTTTTGTATGTTTAAATAACTACAAAACTGCAAGTGATGTTTTAAACAAACTACTAAAATACCATCACAGAAAAGGACCAAAAGGAGCAAAAAACAACTAAACATTTTGAAATACAATTTATATTGTGCAACCGAAATCAAAGCATCCCTTACGGTGGTATGCAAATGAAATGCCAACAGAATTTAAACAAACAGCCATTCAAATAATCGCACACACAGACACACAAAATACAACAATTCAACCAAAATAATACAAACAAAAACTCAAAAGGTTTTGAACCACAAAAATATATATAAACGCATTTTCTAAACAAAACATTTTATTCACTAGAATTTTAAAATTTATACCTCGTACGAGTTACTAACGCAAGAATAGAAATAAATTTTAACCAAAATTGATGGGAGTTTGTTGAAAAAAAGAACGAGAGCTAAAATAAACTATAGAGTTTTTATGATACGTTTTTGACTAGAATTTTTTTGTAGTTAAACCTTGTGGTAGTAAATGTGGTTACTATGGAGTAGGGAAAAACTATTTTCTTGTTCATGTTGTTTGTTTTTATGTAATTTTTTTCTGTTAACGGAAATGTAAATTCTGGAGTAAAAACAAAAACACTTTCATAACTATATCTGCAAGTGGCATCACCAGCAGGCATTTCCAGTTCCTCCTTTTTTTAATAGGAAGGTAAAACTAAATATTGGGATAAAAATAAAATACAAGCGATAAACTTATTTTTTAACATGGACATTAAATGGAAAACGAAGTAACTAACTGAGAACGAAAACGAACTAACAACTAACGAAACTAACAACGAACAACTAACTAACGAACTAACGAACTAACGAACGAACGAACTAACTAACGAACGAAACGAACTAACTAACGAACTAACTACACTAACAACGAACGAACTAACTAACGAACGAACGAAACTAAGAACTAACGAACGAACGAACGAACGAACGAACGAACGAACGAAACGAACGAACGAACGAAAACGAACGAACGAACAACGAACGAAAACGAACGAACGAACAACGAACGAACTAACGAACGAACGAACGAACGAACAAACGAACGAACGAACGAACGAACTAACGAACGAACGAGAAACTAACTAAACGAACGAACGAACAACGAACGAACGAACGAAACGAACGAACGAAACGAACGAAAACGAACGAACGAACGAACGAACGAAAACGAACGAACGAACGAACGAACGAACGAACAACGAACGAACGAACGAACGAACGAACGAACGAACGAACGAACGAACGAACGAAACGAACGAAAACGAACGAACGAACGAACGAACGAACGAACGAACGAACGAACGAACGAACGAACGAACGAACGAAACGAACGAAGAACGAACGAACGAACGAACGAACGACGAACGAACGAACGCGAACAAACGAACGAACGAAAACGAACGAAAACGAACGAACGAACGAACGAACGAACGAACGAACGAAGAACGAACGAAGAACGAACGAAACGAACGAACGAACGAACGAACGAACGAACGAACGAACGAAACGAACGAACGAACGAACGAACGAAAGAACGAACGAAAAACGAACGAACGAACGAACGAACGAACGAACGAAACGAACGACGAAGAACGAACGAAAGAACGAACGAAACGAACGAACGAACGAACGAACGAACGAACGAACGAACGAACGAACGAACGAACGAAACGAACGAAGAACGAACGAACGAACGAACGAACAACGAAACGAACGAACAAAACGAACGAACGAAGAACGAACGAAACGAACGAACAACGAACGAACGAACGAACGAACGAACGAACGAACGAACGAACGAACGAACGAACAAACGAACGAACGAACGAACGAACGAACGAACGAACGAACGAACGAACGAACGAACAACGAACGAACGAACGAAAGAAAACGAACAACGAACGAACGAAGAACGAACGAACGAACGAACGAACGAACGAACGAACGAACGAACGAACGAACTAACGAACGAACGAACGAACGAACGAACGAACGAAACGAACGAACGAACGAACGACGACGAACGAAACGAACGAACGAACTAACGAACTAACGAACTAACTAACGAACGAACGAAACGAACGAACGAAAACTAAAACGAACTAACACGAAACGAACGAACAAAACTAACTAACTACTAAAACTAACTAACTAACTACAACTAACTAACTAACTAACTAACTAACTAACTAACTAACTAACTAACTAACTATAGTCTAGTCTATAGTCTAATCCATAGTCTAATCCATAGTCTAGTCTATAGTCTAGTCTATAGTCTAGTCCATAGTCTAGTCTATAGTCTAGTCTATAGTCTAGTCTATAGTCTAGTCTATAGTCTAGTCTATAGTCTAATCCATAGTCTAGTCTATAGTCTAGTCTATAGTCTAGTCCATAGTCTAGTCTATAGTCTAGTCTATAGTCTAGTCTATAGTCTAGTCTATAGTCTAGTCTATAGTCTAGTCTATAGTCTAGTCTATGGTCTAGTCTATAGTCTAGTCTATGGTCTAGTCTATAGTATAGTCTATAGTCTAGTCCATAGTCTAGTCTATAGTCTAGTCTATAGTCTAGTCTATAGTCTAGTCTATAGTCTAGTCTATAGTCTAATCCATAGTCTAGTCTATAGTCTAGTCTACAGTCTAGTCTATAGTCTAGTCTATAGTCTAGTCTATAGTCTAGTCTATAGTCTAGTCTATAGTCTAGTCTATAGTCTAGTCTATAGTCTAGTCTATAGTCTAGTCTATAGTCTAGTCTATGGTCTAGTCTATAGTCTAGTCTATGGTCTAGTCTATAGTATAGTCTATAGTCTAGTCTATAGTCTAGTCTATAGTTTAGTCTATAGTCTAGTCTATAGTCTAGTCTATAGTCTAATCTATAGTCTAGTCTATAGTCTA
>NW_023997259.1:5000-24577 GCF_015586225.1 Lucilia sericata | reverse complement strand
GACTAGACTATAGACTAGACTATAGACTAGACTATAGACTAGACTATAGACTAGACTATAGACTAGACTATAGACTAGACTATAGACTAGACTATAGACTAGACTATAGACTAGACTATAGACTAGACTATAGACTAGACTATAGACTAGACTATAGACTAGACTATAGACTAGACTATAGACTAGACTATAGACTAGACTATAGACTAGACTATAGACTAGACTATAGACTAGACTATAGACTAGACTATAGACTAGACTATAGACTAGACTAGAGACTAGACTATAGACTAGACTATAGACTAGACTATAGACTAGACTATAGACTAGACTATAGACTAGACTATAGACTAGACTATAGACTAGACTATAGACCTAGACTATAGACTAGACTATAGACTAGACTTATAGACTAGACCTATAGACTAGACTAGAAGACTAGACTATAGACTAGACTATAGACTAGACTATAGACTAGACTATAGACTAGACTATAGACTAGACTATATGACTAAGACTATAGACTAGACTATAGAATAGACTATAGACTAGACTATAGACTAGACTATAGACTAGACTATAGGACTAGACTATAGATAGACCTATAGACAGACTATAGACTAGACTATAGACTAGACTATAGACTAGACTATAGACTAGACTATAGAATAGACTATAGACTAGACTATAGACTAGACTATAGAAGACTACTTAAGACTAGACTATAGACTAGACTATAGATAGACTATAGACTAGACTATAGACTAGACTATAGACTAGGACTATAGACTAGACTATAGACTCGACTATAGACTAGACTATAGACTAGACTATAGACTAGGACTATAGACTAGACTATAGACTAGACTATAGAATAGACTATAGACTGGACTATAGACTAGACTATAGAATAGACTATAGACTAGACTATAGACTGAGACTATAGACTAGACTATAGAATGACTATAGACTAGACTATAGACTAGAGTATAGACTAGACTATAGACTAGACTATAGAGTAGACTAATAGACTAATGTATAGTACGGATTATAGTCTAATCTGTTGTATGAATTGTTGTATTGACTGTAGTCTGGACTATAGTTTAGACTATAGTCTGGATTATAGTCTAATTTATAAAAATAGTATAGTCTATAGTCTAGACTTTAGTCTAGTCTATTGTCTGGACTACAGTCTAAATATAGACTGGACTATAGTTTGGTCTGTAGTTTGGACCGTAGTATAATCTATAGTTTAGTTGAAATATAGTCTGGACTATAGTTTGGTCTGCAGTTTGGACCGTAGTATAGTCTATAGTTTAGTTTATAGTATATTCTATAGACAGGTCTATAGTCTAGAATATAGTTTAATCTATATTCTAGTCTATGTTCTAGTCTATAGTCTGATCTATAGTCTGGTCTATAGTCTAATCTATTGTGTTGTCTCAAGTCTAGTCCTCTAGTCTAGTTTAAAGTTTATTCTATGTTCTAGTCTGTAGTCTAGTATATGGTCTAGTCTATAGTGTAGTCTAAGGTCTAGTCTATAGTCTAGTCTATGGTCTAGTCTTAAGTCTTAACTAGTGTATAGTCTGGTCAGCAGTTTAGTCTATATTCTGGACTGTAGTCTATAAGGTTTTAGAAACGTTCACAATCAATTCTTTCCAAATCGTAAGGTGTGAGACAGATAATAAAAACCAAACACAATTACTTTGTGTTTGGAACCTTTTTGGTCCCTCGTGTAACGTTTAAGGGTTTTTGCATACTTTCTGCGCCTGTGCTTCGCAACTGAAGTATTTAAACTAAAACAGATTTTTTTCAAACTTGTTCTTAAGAAAAATTATAACAATTTTCTTTAAACAAAATCAATTGTTCTGTTTTTAAACAAAAAAAATGTTTGCCAAAATTCAAAAAAACTTATTAAATTTTTAGTATTATATACCTTTCCTTAAGATCATGATTACCACCCCAAAAATATACACACACATACACTCATACATATAGACCGTATTATAACCAAAAAATTCATGTTGCCATTTTTTTATGCAATTACACAATTTTTAAAAAATTTCTTTAATATTTTATAAGCATTTTACTAAAATTTTTAAGTTAATTTTTTTTTTTTAAAGAAAACTTTTTGATTTTTATTAAATTTTTTTTGCTAAATTTTATTTTTTATTAATTTTTCTAAAATTTTCACGTTTTATATCAACTTTTTTTTAAAAAAGTTTCTTTTTAGTATTTCATTTTCTTTCTTTACGTTTTTATTTGACGTTTTATCTTGGCCGCCTTGAAAATCAATGTTAAATGTCTTTTAAAAGTTATTTTTTCTCTCGTTTAACGTTTGTTCAGGTTTTTTTCCTGCTTCTGGTATTGTATTTGCCAAATTGTATGTGGAAAATGTTGTGTTTTTTTGCCATCAATTGTCATTGCTAAAAAAATATTATTACTCAAGCCAAAGGACCAGAGAGTGTGACAGTATAAATACTCTCTCTCTATCTCTCAGTTCTCTTTGTGAGTGAGTTTTTATTATCCTTGTTTATTTCCTTTTATGTCTTTTATTCTTTCGTTCGTTTTCTCTCTTTCTAATACACATTTATATAGCAAATTTGCCGGCATTTTTTTGCCTTTTACTTGTGTATTTATAGGCCATTTTCTGCCTTTTGTTTATTGAGATTTTGATTTTCGTGTAACTGGAAACAGAAACAATAGATAAATACGGAAGTTATCAAAAGTGCTTTGTTTTTCCTCTTTCTTCATTTTGTGTGTGACAAGTACTTAATATTTTTATAATGTCTGATTTAAGCCTCATGATAATTAAAAGTATGTTAATCTGTAATTTAGGAAAATGAAATGATTTTGATGGTATGTAATATAAATTAACAAAATTTCTGGAAATTTTTAAAGTTCCTTTTTGTAGTCTATAGTCTATTCTTTAGTCTAGTCTAGTTGATAGTCTAGTTTTTAGTCTATAGTCTATTCTATAGTCTAGTCTAAAGTCTAGATTAAACTCTAGTCTAAAGCCCAGTTTCGTCTTTAATCTATACTATAATCCAGACTTTAGTCTAGTCTTAAGTCTATTTTAGACTATAGTCTGCTCTATAGCCCAGTCTTTAGTCTAGTCTTTGGTCTATTCGTCAGTCTATACTATAGTCTTTTTCTTTAATATAGTGCTTTTGTCTAGTCTTTATTGCAGTCATGAGTCTAGTCTTTACTCTAGTCATGAGCCTAGCCTTTAGTTTAGTCTTTAATATAGTCTTTAGTCTTTGTCTTAAGCCTTTTCTTCAGTCTTGTCCATAGTCTAGTATATATTTTAGTCGATAGTTCAGTCTTTGTCCTAGTCTATAGTATAGTCCATAGTCAAGCTCATAGTCTGGTCTATAGTCTAGTCTATAGTCTAGTCTGTAGTCTAGTCTATAGTCTGGACTTTAGTTTAGTGTTTAGTCTAGTCTAATCTACAGTCTAGTCTTTAGTCCAGTCTGACGTCTATAGTCTAGTTTAAAGTCTAGTTTTTAGCCACGTTTTTACTCTATTCTGTAGTCTAAGTCTATAGTCTAGTCTTTTAGTAAAGTCTTTAGTTCTAGTCTTTATCTAGCCTATAGTCTAATCTATAGTCTAGTCGATAGTCTAGTCCCTACTCTAGTCTGTAGTCTAGTATATAGGCTAGACTAAGAGTAGACTATAGAACTGGATATAGACTTGACTACAGCACAGTCTATAGTCTAGTCCATAGTATAGCCGAAAGATTACTATTAGTCTGGACTAATGTCTAGTCTTGTCTAGTTTAGGATAGTCTATACTCTATACTCTAGTCTTTAGTCCATTGTCTAGTCCTATAGTCTAGGCTATAGTGTAGTCTTTAGTCTAGGTTAGTCTACTCCTATCTTCTATAGTCTAGTCTAGTTAGTCTTTAGTTATAGTCTAGTCTATAGTCTAGTCTATAGTCTAGTCTATAGTCTAGTCTATAGTCTAGTCTATAGTCTAGTCTATAGTCTAGTCTATAGTCTAGTCTATAGTCTAGTCTATAGTCTAGTCTAGCTAGTCATAGTCTGTCTATAGTCTAGTCTATAGTCTAGTCTATAGTCTAGTCTATAGTCATAGTCTATAGTCCTATAGTCTAGTCTATAGTCTAGTCTATAGTCTAGTCTATATCTAGTCTATAGTCTAGTCTATAGTCTAGTCTATAGTCTAGTCTATAGTCTAGTCTATAGTCTAGTCCTATAGTCTAGTCTATAGTCTAGTCTATAGTCTAGTCTATAGTCTAGTCTATAGTCCTAGTCTATAGTCTAGTCTATAGTCTAGTCTATAGTCTAGTCTATAGTCTAGTCTATAGTCTAGTCTATAGTCTAGTCTATAGTCGTAGTCTATAGTGTAGTCTATAGTGTAGTCCTATAGTCTAGTCTATAGTCTAGTCTATAGTCTAGTCTATAGTCTAGTCTATATTAGTCTATAGTCTAGTCTATAGTCTAGTCTATAGTCTAGTCTATAGTCTAGTCTATAGTCTAGTCTATAGTCTAGTCTATAGTCGAGTCTATAGTCTAGTCTATAGTCTAGTCTATAGTCTAGTCTATAGTCTAGTCTATAGTCTAGTCTATAGTCTAGTCTATAGTCTAGTCTATAGTCTAGTCTATAGTCTAGTCTATAGTCTAGTCTATAGTCTAGTCTATAGTCTAGTCTATAGTCTAGTCTATAGTCTAGTCTATAGTCTAGTCTATAGTCTAGTCTATAGTCTAGTCTATAGTCTAGTCTATAGTCTAGTCTATAGTCTAGTCTATAGTCTAGTCTATAGTCTAGTCTATAGTCTAGTCTATAGTCTAGATAGTCTAGTCTATAGTCTAGTCTATAGTCTAGTCTATAGTCTAGTCTATAGTCTAGTCTATAGTCTAGTCTATAGTCTAGTCTATAGTCTAGTCTATAGTCTAGTCTATAGTCTAGTCTATAGTCTAGTCTATAGTCTAGTCTATAGTCTAGTCTATAGTCTAGTCTATAGTCTAGTCTATAGTCTAGTCTATAGTGTAGTCTATAGTGTAGTCTATAGTCTATAGTCTAGTCTATAGGCTAGTCTATAGTCTAGTCTATAGTCTAGTCTATAGTTTAGTCTATAGTCTAGTCTATAGTCTAGTCTATAGTCTAGTCTATAGTCTAGTCTATAGTCTAGTCTATAGTCGAGTCTATAGTCTAGTCTATAGTCTAGTCTATAGTCTAGTCTATAGTCTAGTCTATAGTCTAGTCTATAGTCTAGTCTATAGTCTAGTCTATAGTCTAGTCTATAGTCTAGTCTATAGTCTAGTCTATAGTCTAGTCTATAGTCTAGTCTATAGTCTAGTCTATAGTCTAGTCTATAGTCTAGTCTATAGTCTAGTCTATAGTCTGGTCTATAGTCTGGTCTATAGTCCAGTCTATAGTCTAGTCTAGTCTATAGTGTAGTATATAGTCTAGTATATAGTCTAGTCTATAGTCTGGACTTAGTCTAGTCTACAGTCTAGTCTTTAGTCTATTTTATAGTGTATTCTTTAGTCTAGTCTTTACTCTAGTCCTTAGTCTATTCTATAATATAGTCTATAGACTAGTCTTTAGTCTATTCTATAGTCTAGTCTGTAGTCCCCTCTATAGGCTATTCTATTACCTAGACAAGACTATATTTGTCTATGTTGTAGTCGATAGTCTTGTCTATAGACTTGATTTTAGTCTAGTCTTTAGTCCAGTCTTTAGTCTAGTCGTTAGTTTAGTCTTTAGTCTACTCTATAGTCAAGTCTAGTCTATACTCTAGTCTTTAGTATATGAATATCCAGTCTATAGACTAGTATTTAGTCTAGTCTTCAGTCTATTCTATAGTCTAGAATATAGTCTAGTTATAGTATAGTCTGTAGTATAATATATAATCTATTCTATAGTCTAGTCTATAGTCTAATCTATAGTCTATTCTATAGCCTAGTCTATAGTCTTGTCTACAGTCTAGTCTATAGTCTAGTCTATAGTATTGTCTATAGTCTAGTCTATAGTCTTGCCATAGTCTTGTCTATAGTCTAGTCCATAGTCTTGTCTATAGTCTAGTCTATATATAGTCAAGACTTTAGTCTTGTCTATAGTCTAGTCGACAGTCTTATCTATAGTCTAGTCTGTAGTCTAATTATATAGTCTAGTCTATAGCCTAGTTTATGACTTGTCTATATTCTAGTCTATAGTTTTGTTTATAGTCTAGTCGATATTCTAGTCTATAGTTTTGTCTTTAGTCTATTCTAGAGAAATGGATTTAAACACCTCAGTTTTAAAATTTTTCCAAATAACATTTATCGTCACAAAAAATCAACTCATTAAAAAAGAGTTTTCAAAAAAGTAATTATAAGCTGAATTTCGTTATACCTAAATCAATATGAATTTAGTATAAAATTTTTGGCATAAATATTTAATAACTGCAAAAAAAAATCATATTTTTCATGGTTTTTTTTTCAATACCAAAGAAAGGATTTACAAAATTTCACAAAACCTCAAAAAAAATTACAACTAAACTCTCTACTCATTCCAAAACTAAACTCAATTTTCCAAAAACAAAATTCTCATTTCTATCAGTCTCGCACTCTTTTCTAGCACAACCACCCTTGTGCTCAAATAAAAACATCACATGCAAAAAAGCACTAAAACCAAATGGCAAAAAGAAAAAAAAAGTATGGCAATTCTATAGTTTTATTGTCAAGGGTGAAGTGATGAGATGAGAAAAAGCTGAATGAACAAAAATAATCAAACAAAATTATTGTTGTAGTTGCTGTTGTACGACGAAGAATACGAGCACAAGAATAGTGTAGTGGTGTGTAGAGTAAACTAGAGTAGAGTTGTGGTTGTTTTAGTGATGATGACAATAACGGTGGTGGTAACGATGTTGTTGATGATGATAATGATGAAAAAAAGTCATGTATAGTGATGATAAAATCGTTTATACTAAGAAAAACTGATGATGACAATCAGCGAATCCAACCAGAAAAGGAAAATATACATGAAACACACAACTAGTATTCTAAGAGGAAGAGGAAAACTTAAATTAATTGACAACCAGCAAGTGTACCTCACAAAAACCAAACAACAACAACAACTATAAACATTTATAAAATGTGTCTAGTTGTTTAAACAAAAATCATGGTTGTTAATTTATTTATTTTGCAAAAAGAAAAAATTAAAAATTTAAATTTGTATTAAAAAAATTAAAACAAACAATAGATATTACACAAAAGAATTAAGTATGTATACACACAGACATTTACACACACATACATATGTTTGTATGTAGGTATTTTGGTGGCTATGTGTGGAGGTTATAAAGATTTTAAATTTTTTAACAATAAAATTGAAGATATTGTGCAAAGAACCAGAACAGGAAGTAGAAAAGAAGACAGAAAGAAGTCATAAAATTAAAATGATATGGTATGGAACAGTGTTGTTAATTAGTCGTTTTTATTAAGTCATACGTTAAAGTCGTGTTATAAAAGGATATCAAGGGAGAAATTCTTTATACGGGAAGAAAAGTTCTGGAATATAAACAAATCGTTATTCCAACAAAAAAACTGGACTTTAGACTTAACTACATATAGTCTAGACTTTATTCTGGACTAAAGACTAGACCATAGTCTAGACTTTGGAATTGAATATAGTTCTAATAACAGACCAGATTATAGTCCAGACTATAGACTAGACTAGTCTAGTCTATAGTCTAGTCTATAATCTAGTCTATAGTCTAGTCTATAGTCTAGTCTATAGTCTAGTCTATAGTCTAGTCTATAGTCTAGTCTATAGTCTAGTCTATAGTCTAGTCTATAGTCTAGTCTATAGTCTAGTCTATAGTCTAGTCTATAGTCTAGTCTATAGTCTAGTCTATAGTCTAGTCTATAGTCTAGTCTATAGTCTAGTCTATAGTCTAGTCTGTAGTCTAGTCTATAGTCTAGTCTAGTCTATAGTATAGTCTATAGTCTAGTCTAGTCTAGTCTAGTCTATAGTCTAGTCTAGTCTAGTCTATAGTCTAGTCTATAGTCTAGTCTATTGTCTATAGCCTAGTCTATAGTCTAGTCTATAGTCTAGTCTATAGTCTAGTCTATAGTCTAGTCTATAGTCTAGTCTATAGTCTAGTCTATAGTCTAGTCTATAGTCTAGTCTAGTCTATAGTCTAGTCTATAGTCTAGTCTATAGTCTAGTCTATAGTCTAGTCTATAGTCTAGTCTATAGTCTAGTCTATAGTCTAGTCTATAGTCTAGTCTATAGTCTAGTCTATAGTCTAGTCTATAGTCTAGTCTATAGTCTAGTCTAGTCTATAGTCTAGTCTATAGTCTAGTCTATAGTCTAGTCTATAGTCTAGTCTATAGTCTAGTCTATAGTCTAGTCTATAGTCTAGTCTATAGTCTAGTCTATAGTCTAGTCTATAGTCTAGTCTATAGTCTAGTCTATAGTCTAGTCTATAGTCTAGTCTATAGTCTAGTCTAGTCTAGTCTATAGTCTAGTCTATAGTCTAGTCTATAGTCTAGTCTATAGTCTAGTCTATAGTCTAGTCTATAGTCTAGTATATAGTCTAGTCTATAGTCTAGTCAATAGTCTAGCCTATAGTCTAATCTGTAGTCTAGTCTATAGTATTGTTTATAGTCTAGTCTATTGTCTAGTCTATTGTCTACGCTTTGGTATAGTCTAGTCTAGTCTATAGTCTAGGTTTTAGTATAGTCTATAGTCTAGTCTATAGTCTAGTCTATAGTATAGTCTATAGTCTAGTCTATAATCTAGTCTATAATCTAGTCGATAATCTTGTCTATAGTCTAGTCTATAGTCTAGTTTATAGTCTAGTCTATAGTCTAGTCATAGTCTAGTCTATAGTCCAGTCTATAGTCTTGTCTAGTCTATAGTCTAGTCTATAGTCTAGTCTATAGACTTGTCTAGTCTAGTCTAATTTATAGTCTAGTCTATAGTCTAGTCTATGGTCTGGTCTATATTCTAGTCTATAGTCTAGTCTATAGTCTAATCTATAGTCTAGTCCATAGTCTAGTCCAGTGTCTATATTCTAGTCTATAGTCTAGAATATACTCTATACTCTATATAGTCTATAGTCTAGTCTATAGTGTAGTTTATAGTCTAATCTATAGTCTAGTCTATAGTGTAGTCTATAGTCTAGTCTATAGTGTAGTCTATAGTCTAGTCTATAGTCTAGTCTATTGTCTAGTCTATAGTCCAGTCTATAGTCTTGTCTAGTCTATAGTCTAGTCTATAGTCTAATTTATAGTCTAGTCTATAGTCTAGTCTATGGTCTGGTCTATAGTCTAGTTTATAGTCTAATCTATAGTCTAGTCCATAGTCTAGTCTATAGTCTAGAATATACTCCAGTCGATAATCTAGTCCATAGTCTAGACATTCGTCAAGTCTTAATCTAGTAATATTTAGTAGTGTAATTATAATTTAGACCATAGAGTATAGACTGGCATGTTAACTAGTCTATAGTATGAACAATAGTCTTGTTCTTACTTAAGTCTGAAATGAACTATAGTCTAGTACATAGTATGTACAATGGTTGAGTATAAATTCTGTAGTATAGTCTAGTCAATAGTTTTCACTACAGTATGAACTATTGTTTATTATATAAGTATGGCATATAGTTTGGAATGTAATCTAGTCTTTGATCTATATTTTGTTAAATTTAAGCGTTTTTATAAGCAACTGTCAAAATTTTTTAGAGATAACAGTTTCCCATATGTCAAAATATATGCAGGAAGTAAAACAAATGTTGCAACATTAGATTTAGTTTTAATTGATTTTGAAGCTTTAAAACGCTAAAGATCTTAAAAATTGCAACACCTTTTGTTTTTTTTTTTATAATAAAATATTTTTTTTTTTCGCTAAATATTTAATTTTTGCTTAATACTTTTACTTCCTTTTATATAATTTCCTTAAATTTTAGCGTTTTTTTACCAACCTCTCTCTCTGTCTTTTCGCATTTGACATCCCTCTCCCAATAGGGAGAAGAAAAGAACGGAAATGTCAAAATATGCAGACAAAAAGGAGGAAGAAACTGGTTTATACATACATACATATAAATACATTCACATACACACACATACGTTTTTAGACACACACACATACAAACGCACTTTTACAGTTTCCAATAGAGACAAGGTTTAAAGTATGAGATAATAAGTCATGATTTTTTTTCTTTCCTGTTTAATAAATATATAAAAAAAAGGAAATTTGTTTTAAAATTTCAAGAAATCACATTAATACCTGTTTATAAACCTGGTGCTTAATAATTTGTTTATTTTTTTTTTTTAATAATAATGAAATTTTATTTAATAAAACTTTTAACTTTAATTTGCAAGCTGTAAACTAAATTTATGACTTTTTTCTTAATTTCTTTTTTTATTTTGGGAATTTTTGCTTTTTTGACGAAATTTTGCAGATTTATTTTATAATAATTCTAAGTAAAAGAAACAAGTCACTCACACACACACACAACAAATAATTGTAACAGAAAAAAAATCACTTTGCGTGACTTTGCTAAAAACAATTTTTCTCTTTTTTTCACTTAAATTTTTTTTTATTTTTTTAAATATATAATTTTTTTCTATTATTTTTATAAATATAATTATTATTACAACACAATGTGCGTGCGTGTGTACCGCGCGATTCACTTTCCATATACACGCAAATACTAAAAGTTAAAGGGTGACAACAAACACTTGGTACCCTGCAATTTTCATTATCCTCCCCTTTTTTTCAAAAAAGAAATAAATGTTCTCTTCGCGTTTCGTTTGATTCGTTTAATTCGTTCGTGGGTTCTGTGTAGCTTACAAACTCAGGAAAATAAAAAAACGCCAATCTAATATTAGCGGCCGCTTTCCAATAGACAAAAAAAAAGTACGTTTTTTTCTGTTTTCATTCCCTAAAATTACAAACCTGCGCATTACTCTTAAAAACAGAGAAAAAAGGCAAAGAAACAACAACAATATACCGTTAAATTACACTGAAAAACGCCAGAATAACAACAAGCTCTCTAAATCATAGTAGCAAAAACAACAACAAAAAAAACACACCCTTGTCAAATATAAACGTCAGCTTTTCATTTAATTTTTATTTTATCCCCCTCATTCGTGAGCCCCTTTACAACTAACACACCACTTTTTTAGCATAAGATTGGCAATTTGTTTTTGTTTGCCCCTCTGTGTGTGCCTTTAATATATTCATGTTTTATTTTCATTTAAATTTATACACAATTATTCCATCTATTCCATTGCTTTAATTAAAATTACAACAGCAAAACCACCAGGGCGGATAAATAATAATTAGCTAGTTTGCCATAAATTTCCTTTAAAAATGTTTGTTCTTTTCTCTTTTTTTTTCAATGGAGCTGCTCTCATTTTTGCACAACGCATGAGTCTTCCAATTACATCATGAAAGTTAGAAAAAGAGATGCAGTGATTGCTCTCTATTAAGTACTTAAAGAAAAGTGCAGCCAGAGTTGTAGTAAATGGGATGGAGCAAGGTTGCCAGATAAATAGACAATGACAAATAAAACGGTATTATCGACAATTTTCTTTTTTTTTCAACACAAGACTAATACTAACATAAAGACTAGACTATAGAATAGACTAGAATATACACTATAGACGTGAACATAGACTTTACTATAGACTAAACTATAGCCTAACTTATAACTTTGAGACTAGACCCTAGATAGGCTATAAATTAACAGATTAGACTTCAGACTAGACTATAGACTAAGTTGTAGACTAGGATATGGACTAGACTGTAGACTAGACTATAGACTACATTATAAGACTATAGACTAGACTATAGACTAGACTACAGACTAGACTATAGACTAGACTACAGACTATACTATAGACTAGACTATAGACTAGACTATAGACTAGACTATAGACTAGAATAGACTAGACTATAGACTAGACTATAGACTAGACTATAGACTAGACTATAGACTAGACTATAGACTAGACTATAGACTAGACTATGACTAGACTATAGACTAGACTATAGACTAGACTATAGACTAGACTATAGACTAGACTATAGACTAGACTATAGAACTATAGACTAGACTATAGACTAGACTATAGACTAGACTATAGACTAGACTATAGACTAGACTATAGACTAGACTATAGACTAGACTATAGACTAGACTATAGACTAGACTATAGACTAGACTATAGACTAGACTATAGACTAGACTATAGACTAGACTATAGACTAGACTATAGACTAGACTATAGGCTAGACTATAGACTAGACTATAGACTAGACTATAGACTAGACTATAGACTAGACTAGACTATAGACTAGACTAGACTATAGACTAGACTATAGACTAGACTAGACTATAGACTAGACTATACACTAGACTATAGACTAGACTATAGACTAGACTATAGAGTAGACTATAGACTAGACTCTAGACTATACTATAAACTAGACTAGACTATAGACTAGACTATAGACTAGACTATAAACTAGACTATGGACTAGACTATAGACTAGACTATAGATTAGACTATAGACTAGACTATAGACTAGACTATAGAATATAGAATACTAGACTATAGAGTAGACTATAGACTAGACTCTAGACTATACTATAAACTAGACTAGACTATAGACTAGACTATAGACTAGACTATAAACTAGACTATGGACTAGACTATAGACTAGACTATAGATTAGACTATAGACTAGACTATAGACTAGACTATAGAATAGACTATATACTAGACTATATACTAGACTATAGACTAGACTATAGACTAGACTATAGACTAGACTATAGACTAGACTATAGACTAGACTATAGACTAGACTATAGACTAGACTATAGACTAGACTATAGACTAGACTATAGACTAGACTATAGACTAGACTATAGACTAGACTATAGACTAGACTATAGACTAGACTATAGACTAGACTATAGACTAGACTATAGACTAGACTATAGACTAGACTATAGACTAGACTATAGAGTAGACTATAGACTAGACTATAGACTAGACTATAGACTAGTCTAGACTATAGACTAGACTATAGACTAGACTATATACTAGACTATAGACTATAGACTAGACTATAGACTAGACTATAGACTAGACTATAGACTAGACTATAGACTAGACTATAGACTAGACTATAGACTAGACTATAGACTAGACTATAGACTAGACTATAGACTAGACTATAGACTAGACTATAGACTAGACTATAGACTAGATAGACTAGACTATAGACTAGACTATAGACTAGACTATAGACTAGACTATAGACTAGACTATAGACTAGACTATAGACTAGACTATAGACTAGACTATAGACTAGACTATAGACTAGACTACAGACTAGACTATAGACTAGACTATAGACTAGACTATAGCCTGGACTATAGACTAGACTATAGACTAGACTATAGACTAGACTATAGACTAGACTATAGACCAGACTATAGACTAGACTGTAGACTAGACTATAGACTAGACTATAGACTAGACTATAGACTAGACTATAGACTAGACTATAGACTAGACTATAGACTAGACTATAGACTAGACTATAGACTAGACTATAGACTAGACTATAGACTAGACTATAGACTAGACTATAGACTAGACTGTAGACTTGACTAGACTATAGACTAGACTATAGACTAGACTATAGACTAGACTATAGACTAGACTATAGACTAGACTATAGACTAGACTATAGACTAGACTATAGACTAGACTATAGACTAGACTATAGACTAGACTATAGACTAGACTAGACTATAGACTAGACTATAGACTAGACTATAGACTAGACTATAGACTAGACTATAGACTAGACTATAGACTAGACTATAGACTAGACTAGACTATAGACTAGACTATAGACTAGACTATAGACTAGACTATAGACTAGACTATAGACTAGACTATAGACTAGACTATAGACTAGACTATAGACTAGACTATAGACTAGACTATAGACTAGACTATAGACTAGACTATAGACTATAGACTAGACTATAGACTAGACTATAGACTAGACTATAGACTAGACTATAGACTAGACTATAGACTAGACTATAGACATAGACTAGATAAGACTAGACTATAGACTAGACTATAGACTAGACTATAGACTAGACTATAGACTAGACTAGACTAGACTATAGACTAGACTAGACTATAGACTAGACTATAGACAGACTATAGACTAGACTAGACTATAGACTAGACTACAGACTAGACTACAGACCAGACTATAGACTAGACTACAGACTAGACTATAGACTAGACTATAGACTAGACTATAGACTAGACTATAGACTAGCCTAAAGACTAGACTATAGACTAGACTATAGACTAGCCTAAAGACTAGACTATAGACTAGACTATAGACTAGACTATAGACTAGATTACAAACTAGACTATAGACTATACACTAAACTATAGACTAGACTATAGACTAAACTATAGACCAGACTATGGGCCAGACTATAGACTAAACTATAGACTAGACTATAGAATAGACTATAGAATATTCCGTAAACTAAATTATAGGATAAAATGGCAAAATCTAAACTGAAATTAAACTATTTTAAGTCATTAGCTGTCATGATGATCATTATGTTTTTTTATAAATAATTTCAAATCCACTGAAATAAATGTTAATATAAATTTAAGAATGAAAACCTGTTAGATAAATAAATCAAACTATAATTTTGTTCATCATTCTTCGCTCTAAGAAAGACTTTGACCTTAAACATGATTTGGTCAAAAAAAAAATCCCCCCCAATTTTGAACCTAATTGTTCTTCTTAGCATCATGTCATTGTGTGAAGGTCAATATTAATTAAAGCAGTATTTCTTTCAATTATATAAAATTTAAATAAAATAACATTTATAAGAGTTACAATGAATTCTTATTTAATGTTTAAAACATGACAAGATTCAAATCTATAATACAACAACAACAAAAAAACCATCAAAATTCTTTTCAATCAAAAAATTTCAATGTCAATTATAGCAAACAGCAAAACTAAGCGTATTTCATACTTCATACTACTTTTTTTTAAAGTGATTTCACTCCAGACCAGACTTTAGCCATATTTTAAATGAATTCAATATAAAACAAATGTTATTTTACAAACCAAGATGGTAATAAACAAAACTCAACAAACGAAATCAAATTTTTTTTGAAAAAAAAAAAATACAAACTATTTAAACCAGTTATTTTACATAATCACCGATACATAGATACGATATTTATTGTTTAAACTGAAACACATTCATACTCACACTCAATCTTACAAAATATCAGTGATCTTCACAAAAAAAAAATGTTAACTGTTTGCTGCTGCCTTTTGATTGTTTTTTGAATAATCATCTTAAATTTTTATAAATATTGTTTGAAATTTGTATATTTCTGGTATCTAATGGTTATTGTTTAGTGTTGCTTATTATTGTAGAAATTATAAGGTTATTTTGGTAACCGATCGTATTTCCTGTTTGTTTACTTATTGGCATCACTGTCCAATTATCTCTCTGTCTCTTCAAAATCAAAACTTTGAATACTTTGCCCAGATAATCGATTACCCATTAACACTAATTAAAAATTTTTTTCTTGCTGCCAAACCAGACCCTTAGTAACCATCCAAATCATTACACGCTTACCCATACCAATTCATTTTAGTTACAAGCTTTACACTTGCACATTATCATTAGACATGACGGTGACACTTGATATTGTAAGTCTTTTTTCTTTGAAAGAGTGTCCATAGAAGGGGCATTCACCTGTTTACTTGATCAAGGACAACCTTGACTTAGATTTTTTCTACAAACTACAGATTTTATTTATTATTTTTCTTATAATTCTGGTTATTTTCAGTTATACGCACAGAACATTGCAAAGTAATAAAAAAGAACAAATAAAATTTAATATTGAAACTTTTAAAATTTTATGATAAATTAGCAATCAATTGTTAAATTTGGTTAAAATTCAATTCTTTCAAAAAAAAGTTAAAAAGAAGGCCCTTGAAATTTTTATTTGACAAAATATAACTGACAAATCTTAAAATTTAATGATTAATATTAATCGTTTTAGACGACTTGACTTCCATTATTATTTATACTATAGTATGGAGAATAGTCTGGACTATAGTTTGGACTATAATCTGGACGACAGTCTAGTCTATAGTATTATTATACCCACACTATAGTCTAAGTTAATGACTAGATTATAGTCTAGTCTATAGTCTAGTCTATAGTCTAGTCTATAGTCTAGTCTATAGTCTAGTCTATAGTCTAGTCTAGTCTAGTCTATAGTCTAGTCTATAGTCTAGTCTATAGTCTAGTCTATAGTCTAGTCTATAGTCTAGTCTATAGTCTAGTCTATAGTCTAGTCTATAGTCTAGTCTATAGTCTAGTCTATAGTCTAGTCTATAGTCTAGTCTATAGTCTAGTCTATAGTCTAGTCTATAGTCTAGTCTATAGTCTAGTCTATAGTCTAGTCTATAGTCTAGTCTATAGTCTAGTCTATAGTCTAGTCTATAGTCTAGTCTATAGTCTAGTCTATAGTCTAGTCTATAGTCTAGTCTATAGTCTAGTCTATAGTCTAGTCTATAGTCTAGTCTATAGTCTAGTCTATAGTCTAGTCTATAGTCTAGTCTATAGTCTAGTCTATAGTCTAGTCTATAGTCTAGTCTATAGTCTAGTCTATAGTCTAGTCTATAGTCTAGTATAGTCTAGTCTATAGTCTAGTCTATAGTCTAGTCTATAGTCTAGTCTATAGTCTAGTCTATAGTCTAGTCTATAGTCTAGTCTATAGTCTAGTCTATAGTCTAGTCTATAGTCTAGTCTATAGTCTAGTCTATAGTCTAGTCTAGTCTAGTCTATAGTCTAGTCTATAGTCTAGTCTATAGTCTAGTCTATAGTCTAGTCTATAGTCTAGTCTATAGTCTAGTCTATAGTCTAGTCTATAGTCTAGTCTATAGTCTAGTCTATAGTCTAGTCTATAGTCTAGTCTATAGTCTAGTCTATAGTCTAGTCTATAGTCTAGTCTATAGTCTAGTCTATAGTCTAGTCTATAGTCTAGTCTATAGTCTAGTCTATAGTCTAGTCTATAGTCTAGTCTATAGTCTAGTCTATAGTCTAGTCTATAGTCTATAGTCTAGTCTATAGTCTAGTCTATAGTCTAGTCTATAGTCTAGTCTATAGTCTAGTCTATAGTCTAGTCTATAGTCTAGTCTATAGTCTAGTCTATAGTCTAGTCGATAGTCTAGTCTAGTCTATAGTCTAGTCTATAGTCTAGTCTATAGTCTAGTCTATAGTCTAGTCTATAGTCTAGTCTATAGGCTAGTCTATAGGCTAGTCTATAGTCTAGTCTATAGTCTAGTCTATAGTCTAGTCTATAGTCTAGTCTATAGTCTAGTCTATAGTCTAGTCTATAGTCTAGTCTATAGTCTAGTCTATAGTCTAGTCTATAGTCTAGTCTATAGTCTAGTCTATAGTCTAGTCTATAGTCTAGTCTATAGTCTAGTCTATAGTCTAGTCTATAGTCTAGTCTATAGTCTAGTCTATAGTCTAGTCTATAGTCTAGTCTATAGTCTAGTCTATAGTCTAGTCTATAGTCTAGTCTATAGTCTAGTCTATAGTCTAGTCTATAGTCTAGTCTATAGTCTAGTCTATAGTCTAGTCTATAGTCTAGTCTATAGTCTAGTCTATAGTCTAGTCTATAGTCTAGTCTATAGTCTAGTCTATAGTCTAGTCTATAGTCTAGTCTATAGTCTAGTCTATAGTCTATAGTCTAGTCTATAGTCTAGTCTATAGTCTAGTCTATAGTCTAGTCTATAGTCTAGTCTATAGTCTAGTCTATAGTCTAGTCTATAGTCTAGTCTATAGTCTAGTCGATAGTCTAGTCTAGTCTATAGTCTAGTCTATAGTCTAGTCTATAGTCTAGTCTATAGTCTAGTCTATAGTCTAGTCTATAGGCTAGTCTATAGGCTAGTCTATAGTCTAGTCTATAGTCTAGTCTATAGTCTAGTCTATAGTCTAGTCTATAGTCTAGTCTATAGTCTAGTCTATAGTCTAGTCTATAGTCTAGTCTATAGTCTAGTCTATAGTCTAGTCTATAGTCTAGTCTATAGTCTAGTCTATAGTCTAGTCTATAGTCTAGTCTATAGTCTAGTCTATAGTCTAGTCTATAGTCTAGTCTATAGTCTAGTCTATAGTCTAGTCTATAGTCTAGTCTATAGTCTAGTCTATAGTCTAGTCTATAGTCTAGTCTATAGTCTAGTCTATAGTCTAGTCTATAGTCTAGTCTATAGTCTAGTCTATAGTCTAGTCTATAGTCTAGTCTATAGTCTAGTCTATAGTCTAGTCTATAGTCTAGTCTATAGTCTAGTCTATAGTCTAGTCTATAGTCTAGTCTATAGTCTAGTCTATAGTCTAGTCTATAGTCTAGTCTATAGTCTTGTCTATAGTCTAGTCTATAGGCATAAGGACAGGTCTGAAACATAATTGATTATATGTAGTCTCTAATCTAGTGTTTACATAGTCTACAGTTTAATCTATATGCTAATCTATAGATCAGGGATCGTAAATAATAATTATTTTTGAATTTTTTATAGAAAAAAATCAAATACAATAAAATATCGGAAAACAAATTCAAACATACCATTTTTATTGGTTTGAGCTATATTTTTATAAAACGATATGATTTTTAAATTTTTGATTTTTATTTTTTGCAAAAAATAATAATTATTTTTTGATTTTTATTTTTTTGGGCAGAAATAAAAATCTTTTTTTGATTTTATTTTTTGGCAGAAATAAAAATCAGTATTGTAATATTTTCCGGGATAATGCATACAGACAGACATACAGACATAAAGACATACATAATACAGACAGACAGACAGACAGACAGACAGACAGACAGACAGAAAGAAGACAGACAGACGACAGACAGACAGACAGACAGACAGACAGACAGACAGAAAGACAGACAGACAGACAGACAGACAGACAGAAAGACAGACAGACAGACAGACAGACAGACAGACAGACAGACAGACAGACAGACAGAACAGACAGACAGACAGACAGACAGACAGACAGACAGACAGACACAGACAGACAGACAGACAGACAGACATACAGACAGAAGACAGACAGACATACAGACAGACGACAGACAGACAGACAGACATACATACAATACATACAGACAGACAGACATACATACATAATACAGACATACATACATACATACATACATACATACATACATACATACATACATACATACATACATACATACATACACTACACACATACATACATACATGATGATTGCTACATACATACTACATGTTTATTAGAATAAATTGATTTTATTTCTGCCAAAAAAATAAAAATCCAGAATAATTATTATTTCTGCCAGAAAAAATAAAAATCAAAAATTGATTGTTATTTCTGCCCGAAAAAATTAAAATCGAAAAATAATTATTATTTCTGCCAAATAAAAATAAAAATCAAAAAATAATAATTATTTTTGATTTTATTATAAAAATCATAACGG
>NW_023997258.1:0-24281 GCF_015586225.1 Lucilia sericata | reverse complement strand
AGATAAACCATACATCAAATATCAATATACCTAAAAAGAAAATCGAAAGTTGGTCCATTAATGGAGCTTCGGCCAATTGTCAAAGACCTTTAAACAGAGATTATCACAACACAATACGATTCTTCCATATGCTTATTCCTAATAGTGATTTATGATTCATACCTCCGCCTATAATGTTTCCAAAGGATTCACTGAGGACTACAAGAATGGTAAAAGGGTAGGTGGCAGATTTTGTATTGAATGAAGTCTCCTGAAGACTACCAGATTACTGTAGGGTTCTAACACTGTATAGCGTTTGTTTACAGAACATATAGTTTAATCTGAAAACCCCGAGCATTTCTCAATGAGTGTGCAAGACATTTTAGAATAATAAGTATTCCTGGACATAGATCTGTAAACATTTTGTATAGCAGGTGTTCCAGGTGGATATTTACGCCACCGATATCACTAGAATAATGGGTTGGTTGGATATTATGGTAGTTCACTACACTCGAACAGTCAAGTAGATTCGAAAGGACTCACTTTCGACAGTACCACTCCAATCGTCAGATATAGTATAGTCTGTAGACGAAACAAATCTCAGGACCTAGATATCTCACTATGGTTGAAGAAATTGCCAAGGAACCTGTTTCTCTTAGCGGCTAGAGCAGAGCATTCTGTGCCTTGCAACTGCTACAATATTTATTGAAAGGGACCCAATCCGACTTGCGTGTTTGCCTAGCACCCAGTGTTCACCTTTTATTTATTATTTCATGTCGTAAGTTATCTTGTGCATTTCCCATTGATAAGAGAAAAACATACGACACACTCATTTAGGTATACGGGTGGAGTGAGGCCCGCATACCTCTACATTGACACCAACCCATTTTCAACGCTTAGTACCACAGCCGCTCCTTTGTGGGGTATCAATTGTTTCGGCAACAGCACCGAACTTATCACTCTTCCCGCGAATTTGGGTTTTAACCACAGCCACTACGTGGATCCCGAAGGAACCTCAACCAACTGACGAGACTGGTCATAGTCCTGCGGCAACTAGCCACCCGTAGTACCAGATTATATGGTTCTCTGGTTAGACCTCTTTCCAGTTTATGCAAGGACTAAACCAGGCAGTAATCTGTAAGCACCACTTATAGTCCCGGTAGCACCTATATACCCCCGGATTGCAATACACCAAGATGGGATGTATCATCAAGGATAACATGCCCGTGGGGGCCTGTAATGTCAGACAGGCGAACCAGCCTTGATTAATCCTTATTGCATTGTCTCTGACAAATAGGAAGTATTTGTTCTCAAGATTTAGGTGACGATATCTTGAAAGAAGAAGAAGATATGCCCGATATTAAGCCTTTATTTTACAGTTAACAGAATGAAGTTCTGTTCCGTTAATGGACATCGTTTAAAACAAATCAGAAAGTGATTTTGAGTCGATTGGAACAACCTTGGAAAGTTGTGAATCCAGGCATGCAAATCGGCAGAGTTATCAGTAATTTCGTAATCAATGTTGGCCTGAAGTTCTTTTAACGTTCGCTTGTTGTTATAACCCCAGATAAAGGCGTTCGCGATATGTCTGTTTGTCTTTTTGCGGTTTTGGTACGACGTCTCAAAAAGGGCCAAAAATAACGATTTTTCAAACTTCAGGATACGATCAAATCCCAGATGTAATGGAGATAATCTGAGTAATACGACTTCGTTCAGAAGTGACTCAAGCATGCAAATCATCAGAGTTATCAGTAATTTTGCAATCAATTTTATAAATTCTAACCTTCACCTTATTGTCATAACCCCAGATAAGGGTGTTCGCGTTACGTCTGTCTGTCTGTTTGTTGTCTTTTGTGCGGTTTCTTGAAAAATATCTACTGAGAAATCTTTGTATATAAAACAGTAACAAAAGTAATCATTAGCTATCGATACAATTAGCTCTAGTACTGTACCATTTAGCTATAATAACTATATTTTACCATGAAAATTATAATTAAAATACAACAACCTTGATTCTTATACAATTTAGTTTTCTTTTTTTTTTTTTTTTTCTTTTGTTATTTTCCATTTTAGATAAAACAATCCTCAAACAAAAGAGTAAAATTCACTACAGTATTAACAATATGTTAAATATGTTAGTTACTAAACAAAAAAGTTATTAATAGAAAACTGTTTGCAACACCAACGCAAAAAAAAGAAGAGAATCGTTTCAATAACAAACGAAATAACTGCCCACCCTAACCCAATTGTCTGCCTAAACTTATGCTGCTAATTGATGAATAATTCTAAGAAAAAAAAAACAAAATAACTAGATTTTTTTGGAGTGGAGATGGGTTACGGATTAAAAAAACTAAAAATAAAACTGGAATTTATAAGGTTTTTAAATATTTAACTTACTTGTTGACATAGCGCTGATATCTGGGCCTGTATTCTTCGCCCATTTTGTTTATTAGCAAAATAAAAACGGTTTTATACTTTTTAAATGTTTTTTGTTTTTTGCACAAACTAGAAATAGATAATTTTTTTCAAAAATGCGTCGTAGTAAAGAAGTTCTTTGCCAAACACTACAATACGTGCAAATTTTTTCTATTTGTGTTTTTTTTTTTTTTCTTTCGTATCGATATATAAAAAACTTCACTTCAAGATGAAATCGATATTATGCCTTTAAGTATGCTAGGTTTTTTGTTCTCGCTCTCTCTCTCTATATATATAGCAGGGAGTAAGCAAAAGTAACAAATGTTAAAAAACACACACACACTACTACTACTCACTCTCTTTTCTATGTTATTCTCTAATGTACAGTGTGCAAAGTAAAACAACAAATGACTTTGAAAGGATTTCTGTTGGAGTATGAGTGTGTATTATGCTTTTTTTCTCCAAAGGACTAAATATTGTAGTAATATATTTTATATGAGTGTTTCTTTTTTTTTTCTACAAATGACAAGTATGAATCATTCGTTCGTGTTTTTTTTTTCTTCTTTAATTTGCTCCCCTAGCTATGACCGTCTTTCCTAGTTTTTTTTTTTTTGCTGAGTGTTAAAAGGATGTATGATTAATAATTTTCACTTTGGGATTTCTAGGTTTTTTTTGTGTAATTTCAAGTTCAATGTAATAAAACACAAATATTTTAATGAGTTTTTTCAACTTTTCACTTTAAGTTTTTGAAATTTGTTAAACAAATTTAAATATTTTTTTAAAAAAATTTCTGTAATTTTCCCTATATTTTTTTATTTTTGCTCATATACGTTTGTGTCGTAGGTCTACATACAATATTTTCTGTATTTTTCTTCAGGATTTTTTTTTCACCAAATTTTCTATTTTCGTTTAATAGTTTTTTTCAATTAAGATTCACATTATTAAATCGTTTTTTCTCGTTATCAATTGTTTTTATTTAAAAAAAAAATAAGTTTTATTTAATTTTTCAACTTTTTGACCGTTTTAAAAGAAAATTCTTTTTCGTTTGCACTGTTGTTCGTGTCGTGTTTTACGATAAATGAAAATCCAAAGTTTTTCTTAACAGTGTTTGCTGTTATAATCACCACACTTAGTAGCGAAAAAAAATCGTTAAATTCTGTCCTGCGCAGTAGGTATAAAAGAACTTACGTTGTCCCATCATATGTAAGTTACGTGACGTAACACTTTCGTATCCACCACTTTGTTTACACTCTTGGTTCACAATAACAATTTTATTTTTGTGTGGGACTTCCAATAGGGTAGGTTTTAACTCAACCCTGTTGTATGTTATAAATAAGCTATAAATATTGTTTTTAAACATTTTATTAAGTTTTAAAATACATGTGTCAAAAATATAAATTTTTTTTCACCTAAACAAAAATAATAAATCATATGTTGTAAAAACAATATTTCAATATATAAATTCTTAAAAGATCTTATGTTTAGATGGATGAGCAACACCTAAAAAATCACTGCAAAATTTACAAATTAGTCAAGTTTTGGATGATTCATCATCGTTCTCAAACTGAGATTTTTCAATAGAATGATTTGCTTACAACAATTGCAAAGTAGTTTGAGAAACATTTTATTTCGAAAATAATTTGGTATCTCGTAAATTACACTTTCCGACAAATTTTTAATTCAGAGAAGAAAGTATACTTTTCTAAAAGATTGATCATAATCTGGTCTCAGAAAAACAATATTTTTGGCTCTTTTTGAGACATTATAATAGCGCCAAGATAACCTTATTTATAAAATACATGTAGCCCATTCCGACAGCTTCAAAATAAAGGCTTAACATTTGACATATCTTGTTATCTCTTCGAGAATTCTTCAATTAAAGCTTGATACATTTCGCTTTTAGTTTACAAGAAAACTAATACATTCAATTTTTTCAAATTTTTATACCCTACACCTTTGTGAGAAGGGTATACATAAATTTGTCATTCCATTTGTAGACTATAGACTACATATAGACTAGACTATAGACTAGACTACAGACTAGACTATAGACTAGGCTATAGACTAGGCTATAGACTAGACTATAGACTAGACTATAGACTAGACTATAGACTAGACTATAGACTAGACTATAGACTAGACTATAGACTAGACTATAGACTAGACTATAGACTAGACTATAGACTAGACTATAGACTAGACTATAGACTAGACTATAGACTAGACTATAGACTAGACTATAGACTAGACTATAGACTAGACTATAGACTAGACTATAGACTAGACTATAGACTAGACTATAGACTAGACTATAGACTAGACTATAGACTAGACTATAGACTAGACTATAGACTAGACTATAGACTAGACTATAGACTAGACTATAGACTAGACTATAGACTAGACTATAGACTAGACTATAGACTAGACTATAGACTAGACTATAGACTAGACTATAGACTAGACTATAGACTAGACTATAGACTAGACTATAGACTAGACTATAGACTAGACTATAGACTAGACTATAGACTAGACTATAGACTAGACTATAGACTAGACTATAGACTAGACTATAGACTAGACTATAGACTAGACTATAGACTAGACTATAGACTAGACTATAGACTAGACTATAGACTAGACTATAGACTAGACTATAGACTAGACTATAGACTAGACTATAGACTAGACTATAGACTAGACTATAGACTAGACTATAGACTAGACTATAGACTATACTATAGACTAGACTATAGACTAGTCTAAGTAAGGGCACCGTCTTAAAACTTTTAAAATGTAGATTTCTAGTTTATAAGGGGTATTTAAGATTATTGTTCCATTCTAAATACTTGACCAACGAACAATTATTAAACATTAGTTATACACAGCATTTTTAAAGAATTCCTCAAGAAATGTGTACCGCATAAGGGGTTAAACATTCATAGTCGCACAATTAGTAATTCACAAACCAATTTAATTCCGAAAACTTTTCGTATACAATTAGTGAATTTATCTCTCTGAGAAAAACAAGAGAATAAAGCAAAGCTTTTTTCAAAACTCTCAAACGAAAGCTTTTGATTGTATTCAATTTGCAAGCCATAAGTTTAGCACGTGAGTGCCACAAAAACCACCGACCAAACGAACGACCCATCATGCCAAAACAAAACCAAACAAGACATTTAGCGGTAAATTTTGTATCTTCTTGTGTTTTTTTTTTCTAGCTTCAAACGATTTTGCACAACAAAAAAATAAAAACGATACACTCTTGTACATTTTGAGAGCTAAAACGTACGAACTATTTATTGTATTATTTTATTATTTTTTTTTTTCCAACGACCAACCGACACATATTTTGTATGCAGCTTAAAAGCAACAACAACAACGTAAATGTAACATTTGAAGTTAAAGTTGTGTGTGAATACGATGAGACCAGACCAGACCAGTGAGTGAGTAAGTACCTCAGACTAACTAAACAACCAACCAACATTGGGGTTTCATTGGCTTTATTTTGAAAAAGCATTCAAAAAGAATTTAAAAGTTGAGAGCAAACGGTGCAAGTAATTAGTCGTATACGGTACGCGCTTAAGCGAACATTTAACACAAAAATATAAGAAAATTTTCTAATATTTTTCTTAAAAAAATATATATTTTTAAAAATTTTAGTGTTGAAACTGCAAACAAAAAATAAAGTGAATTTTTTAGTGCGACCGTTATTAACATATAAATTAAAATTTCTAAAAAAAAATTTAAAAGAAAAATTTTGTGTTAAATTTGGATTTAAAAAAAATTAAGTATTTTAAAATTTCAACAAGTTTTTAAAAATTTTAATTATTAAAAAAATATATAAAGATTTTGTAAGTTTTTTTTATTTTTTTAATTTACAACGTTTTTTTATAAAATTTTCTTATTGTAACAAATGCTGTTAGTAAATAGTTCAATGATATTTAAAATTGTGTTTTGTTTTCTGAAAGTTTTTGCACGACTTTTTTTCTGTTTTGAGTACCCTACAGTAAATTTTTTAGTTATTCTAACTTGATCGTGGGGTTTCCAAATAAATTTTCCTGCTTAAATTTTCGAAAAAAACGAGGAAATGTTTAAGTAGAAATCCCTAATGGATAGTCAGATCTAAGCACTTTTGCGAATATTGGAATCTAATTGATTAGATGTATGGGTGTCAAATTTGTTAATAATTACGGCCCGGTTTAATGGTTAAAACTTCCTATAAAATTGCAACGATAGACGAAATTATAGACAGTGCCATCCAAATTTAAAACAAACTTCGGTGTAAAAAGCTTTAAATAGAATTTTAACTCATAGGTCCGATAAGGTTAAACTTCCATTTGTACTATTATTTAAGCCGATAGGAGAAAGATCGAATTTTAGATAATCTGACGAACAGAAAACCATTAAAAATATGGATAAGAGAAACCCATAAGTCCTTTGGGAATATTGAAATGGCGGGTAGAACCGCAAAGGTCCTATGGACCAGAGCAGGACGGGCTTCCTCAAAATGAGCAAGTGTGAGCCTCTGTCTCCACTCAAGTATTCTGAGTAGACACACAGGGTATTGATATACAAAATTGGTCGTGCGGATTCAGACGAATGTATAGCATGAAGAGAGGACATTGAAACTCTGTAGCACTTTCTTTGCCATTGTCAGGATTTCGCTGAAATTACATCCAAATATCTTGGGAGTGATATTACACCAGATATAACATCCCTCATGAACACTGATTAGAAAATTCTAAGGAAACTGAGTTTCTGGACATCGAACGATAATACATATACAGTAAATACTATATAAGGTTTTTGCTTTTAACAACAAACATTTTCCATGAAAAGGAGAGCACAACAGTTCCGATAGTGGCCTAGATGCATGTCTTCCGATTTAATGCACCTACACATAGGTGTCGTATAGAAAGCGTTTGAAAATAAACGACTAGTGCAATTCGAATAAAACTTAACATGGATCTAGGCAAAAACTATTCGAGTTTATATTTCGAAAAATAATTCCTCGAGTTCTAAAGATTTTTAAGGTTTTTATATTTTCTAAAAGCCTAAAGGTATCAAATGACAAAGACAACTGATAAAAGCTATCCCTCCCCCGGGACATGTTAACTTGATGAAATGCCTTCAGCTTTGTCTAACTGAAATCCGAGGGAAAATTAGTACTTTCAATGTCTCTAGTCTACCGGTACTATGGTGTCAAATGTATCTTCGTCTTTTATGATTTGATCTGGAGTCGAACCAGTGAGTCATGTAATTATGTACCACGGGAACCAGTAGCACACAGAGTAGAGATTCGAACTTTGTTTTGTGGCGGTTATTGGAGAGGTTCCTTCGGGGTGCACGTGATGGCTGTGGTTTAAATCCAAACTCGAGGGAAGATAATATAGTTTAAATGACTGATTAACGGTTAAATCTAGAAGTATTTCGGGATAAGTTAAGATCTGTTGCCGAAAAAGGCTACAGATACCTTTAAATGAGTGGGTGTCAAGTATATATAATAATCGAATGATGTGGTGGTATATGGGCATCACTCCCACCCTGTTTACATAGAGTGAATGTGTCTGATGTTTTTCTCAATTAATGTGTCGAGTGAATGAAAAGTCTGCTGTATTGAATGGTAATGGATGTACGGAATCTTATACGTCTCTAGATACTATTGCCGTATCAGCAGAGACCATCCCATTTGCGTTGTTGTAAACTTAAATGATGTTATTGCATCTCGGAAGTCAGAGATTAGAGAAATGGTCTAGTACTTCAGCCTGAAGTGCTGGTACATGGACATGTATATGGATGCAAGCCACTCAAAGGGACGGTGGTGAGCCATCTAACACCTGTGGTTGTATCACTGTGAAATAAGACCGTCATGGCAGGTTTTGACGTAAAACACTTTCACTTATGTTTGCGAAGAGGCAGACAAGTGCTTCTTAAATGTCCCCTCTCTCGCTTACGAAGGGGAAACTAAAGAGACAATTATCTTCACGCTCGTTTACAAAGATTACATCCGTGACGAAAGGTGTTTAGACGTTAGTGGAAATCACAGTCTTTTTCGGATGCATTGACTCTTTGTCGAACTGCAGGGTTTTTATCACAACAGTCCCCATCTTGAGGAGTAACCCACCTTACGACCATGAGCAGAGGAATTTTCGATTTTCTTGTAAAATAACAAATTTTCATTTTAGCTAGGATGATATTCCGACATCTTGGTTGAGCCCAGCCGAAGCCTTATTAAAGGTCTCCGAAATTAAAATATTTTAAAGTTGAAAAATAAAAAAAATTTGCATTCTATTAGGTTTTATAAAAAATAGGATCCTAGATGGATCCTTTAACATAGATGTATCAATAACTGATTTAATCGCAAAAAATAATAAAAATAATATAAAATTTATCCAATTACTGTAGTGCCTCACAAAGTCGGCTTGCATGCATTAATCTAATAGCAGCTTCCAAAACAATGTGCAGTATCCATGGACTCTACTTAGATTACCATACAGATTAATTTATTTATTTATTTATATGACTCTTTTAGCGGATTTTCATTCTAAATTTGTTTTTAAAGTTTTGTTTCTTTTTTCCAATTTTTTCTTATGTTTTTGTAGTTTTAACATTAATCGTGTGGTGTTGTTGTTTTTTTTTCTACTTATTTTATAGAGTATTATTGTAATACTGGTTTTTATGGTCAACTAAGCCTTCAACTAAAGAAAAAGTACCAACATATGAGTTGAGTTTGAGTTTAATACTTTTTTTTAAATCTTTTTTGATATGTATTTGATAAACTGAAATAAATAGAAGCATTTAAGACATTAAATTATAATAATAAATTTGAAACTAAAGCACTTTGCAGATGCATAAAACAAAAATAAAAACATATTAGGGTGGACCCGTTACTTTAACTTTTAGCTATTTTTTTCACAGCTCGTTTTTATATTAACCTTGTATTCAAGAAATCGATTTATTTTAGGAGCACTCTTAATACACCATCGCACACACACACACACATACTTAACCCACCAAAACAAAAGACTTAAGACAGCAACATTTATTCTTATATATTGCTGCAAAAGTGTATCAAGTTTTGTTGCGTTCTTTTTATTAAAGCCTAAAAACTACAATTGCACATGTTTTCTTAAATCTTCTTGCAATATGTTTTCTTACAGCAAAATAATTAAAAACAAACAGCAAATATATTGCTTGGTCTAGCTGTTAAATTTGGCTTCTACTGGTTTTTCTTAGATTGGCTAACTTTGGCTGCTGTTTATTCTTGCAAAATTATAATAGAAATAAGTCCAAACAATTTCCATATACTAACTTATGATGTGTAAAACTTTGAAATATCAATGTTAAATTAAAACAAGTTTTAAGTAATTCATTGTTGGATTTAATTTTAGAAACATAAATATAAAAACTCAGGAAATTTGCTTTTAATATGAAATAAAATTAATATTAACTGTCCCAATTAAAGAACGAAATAGTGCAAAAAAAATTCACTCTTATAGATTTTCATTGCATCAAGATACCCAGCAAAAACTTAGCTCCAAAAGTAAGTAGAAAAGTAAGTAGAAATCAAAGGAAAGACTACTTACTTTTCTAGTACAAGATGTACTTATTTTTGTTCGTGATGACCCAAAAGAAATCCCTTATCATTTAAGTAATTGCAACTTAAAAATAAGTACTTTTTTTTATAACATGAAGTTGTAGAATAATATGTAGTTACAAGAACTGATAAAAAATAAGTAGTTACAAATTGACATACAACAAGGCAAAAAATATGTAATTAAAATTACTGTTTCAGGAAGTTAAAAAATAATGACTTATTAAAAGGACTGCAAAAGCAGAAATATAATATATTATAAAGAAATCAACTAAAAGTACTTACCGGGAAGCCGAAATAAAAGATTCGATTTTCAATTTATTGAAAAGTTTATATATATTTTATACATACATATATATATATATATAAAGTAACAAAAATTCATTTAATATATTTACATACTCGATTATATAAAAAATGACTATAACAATTCACAGATAAAAAAAAAATTAATGTTAAAAAAACTTAAAAATTAAAGCTTTAATATTTTTTAAATGCCAATTATTCATCTTTAGAAATATTTTTCCTTTTTTTGTTGTGAGCATCCTTAAAATGCCGATTTTTGACATTTTTTTATTGCCAATCTTAATTGTGTTCATAGATGATGACGTGTAGGACACTAAAATTTTTAATATTAAATTCATATACTTATATATACAGTAATACTCTTACCGACTTTTCGACATTTTTCAGAACAAAATTTATGCCAAATTTACTAAAAATATCATTAATAATCGTTTAATAATAACTCATTTCAAATTGTATCAAAATTCTTTTTTGTATATTCAAATAATGACTTCTATAAGCTGTATAAAAAATGTTATTATTAGATATATTCCTAGTAATGTAAAAAGTAGCTAATAAAGCTACAAAATAATGAATTCTAGAAGTCATTAAAAGTAGGATTGGAAGCGAAGTTTTTCCTGGGTATATGTCTGATTATATTTTTTAGATTAAATATTGCATAAATGCCAAAAAGTACCAGTTCAAGAACGAAAACGTACCAAAAATGTATGACAATATTATGATAAATGTATTTGATCATAAAATGATATTTTAAAATAGTTACAATAACCATAATATGTTTAGACTATAATCATAAATTTAACCATAATATGTTGATTTTTTTGATCATGGTTACCTCAACCATGCTCTTTTTCTGTGTGGAGAAAACCAAATGGACTAAAATCAAGAGAGAGAGAGAGAGTGCTGCTTTAAATTATATTCCACTACAAAAAGGAAGTATTTTCTCATAATCTGCTTTCTTGGAAATATTTTAAGGCGGGGCGGGAAGTAGTTTTGTAAATGCCTTCTAAGGATGGCATTTAAAATTAGGATTTCATGCACTTGCTTACCGTTATATGAGAAAAATCATTCCGGTTTTATAAAGAAAATATCTAGTTAACAATAAAAAGTAACATTTGTCAATTCAAAACGCAGATGGCTTAAACCATTTAACTTGTTTTATGGAATAGTAGTATTGTATTTATTATAAACAAATTAACTTATTTGTTTAAAATAAATGAACGTGATTTTAAACAAAAAAAGTTCATTAAACGAAATGATGTTATTTAGATCCATTAAGATTTTAAGATTTTTTTTCAACTCTTTATTAAAAGACTAGTTTCTGAAAGCAATGTGAATTGTATGAAGACGCGGATCATTTAATTATGTATGTGAGAAATTTCTTAATAAAATAACAATCTAATTAAGATTTGAAAGTTCTAATTTGATATAAACCAATTCAACACAAATCTAGTTAAAGTATATCAATGCACAAAATTCCCTAAGAATCGTTTTATAATCATCCTCAGGAACTTGTAAAGAGTCAATTTTGCAAATTACTTTAATAAGTTTCTATCTCATAAAGTTATTAATGGCTTATAAAAAACGTGTTAAATAAACCTTTTACAAACCTCTTAATACTCTATGACAACCAACGTAAATATTTTAGCCTACTAACTAAAATATAGGTCTAGGTCAAGTTTTACTAAGAATTAAGAACATCTTACTTGTTCCACCAACAAACCAGACAACTTAACATTAAGAAAAAGCTATAAAATACCAGATCATGTTTAAAAAAAAAGCAAAATAGTTTTTTTGTTCATTTTTCAACAACATAAAATTTAATTATCATTAAGCACAATCTGGCAAAGTTTAAAAGTATGAGATGAATTTAACAAAAAAAATCTTAAAACCCGATTAAAATGTAGAATTAGAAAGAAATCTAACAACCATGACAAATTCTATTTGACATACGAACGAAAAGTACAAACAAAAAACACAGTTTACAATAATAAATTATTTGCTAAAAATTAAACACAGAAAAGTAGTAATAATAAAATACTTGAACTTTAGCAAAAATTTAACAAATTGTTATAAAAAAATAAAAAAATACATTAAAGAAAAAAAGACCATAACTGTTTAAAAAAAAAAAAAAAAAACAGACATTCAAATCAATCCATGTTAAAAAGCAAACAAATTTAAAACCAGCCAACAGATAATGTTAAAAATGTTTATTTTATTTTTAGCAAAAGCACTTATTTGATTTCGGACGTGTTTATGATTTGGCTTGGCCTGTTTTAAGAAATTATCTATTTGTTTTGAACACTTTTTTTTTTTAATTTCTTTTTAAAAAGCATAAAATAAACAGAAATTTTAAATTTTAAATAAAATTATATCTGGTCAAGCCTATGATAACAAGATGTTGTATTAAAACTGTGGGGTCTTTAAAAAGCTAAAAGAACAACTTCTTCATTGAATTACTTGCAAAAGTACAATCTATAGCTTACAAGGTTTACAGAAACAGTTCAGTTCTAGTTTAGTTCTATTTCAGTTCAGTAAGAATTCAGTTATTGTTCAGTTCTAGTTCAATTCTAGTTCAGTCCAAGTTCAGTTCTAGTTCAGTTCTAGTTCAGTTCTAGTTCAGTAGTTCAGTTCTAGTTCAGTTCTAGTTCAGTTCTAGTTCAGTTCTAGTTCAGTTCTAGTTCAGTTCTAGTTCAGTTCTAGTTCAGTTCTAGTTCAGTTCTAGTTCAGTTCTAGTTCAGTTCTAGTTCAGTTCTAGTTCAGTTCTAGTTCAGTTCTAGTTCAGTTCTAGTTCAGTTCTAGTTCAGTTCTAGTTCAGTTCTAGTTCAGTTCTAGTTCAGTTCTAGTTCAGTTCTAGTTCAGTTCTAGTTCAGTTCTAGTTCAGTTCTAGTTCAGTTCTAGTTCAGTTCTAGTTCAGTTCTAGTTCAGTTCTAGTTCAGTTCTAGTTCAGTTCTAGTTCAGTTCTAGTTCAGTTCTAGTTCAGTTCTAGTTCAGTTCTAGTTCAGTTCTAGTTCAGTTCTAGTTCAGTTCTAGTTCAGTTCTAGTTCAGTTCTAGTTCAGTTCTAGTTCAGTTCTAGTTCAGTTCTAGTTCAGTTCTAGTTCAGTTCTAGTTCAGTTCTAGTTCAGTTCTAGTTCAGTTCTAGTTCAGTTCTAGTTCAGTTCTAGTTCAGTTCTAGTTCAGTTCTAGTTCAGTTCTAGTTCAGTTCTAGTTCAGTTCTAGTTCAGTTCAGTTCAGTTCTAGTTCAGTTCAGTTCTAGTTCAGTATGAGAAACTTGACTGGATCATTGACCCAAACTTATTCTAAGTCCATTTATAAATTCGCGTTATTTCCATTTTTTGTGCATTAAATTGAAGTAGACAATAAGCCGAATGATTCAAGAAAAAAGTCATTGAATAGACTTTGAGTGGCTATCTGTTTGCTGCAGGGCAATTTTATCTAAACAATAAACAATTTCTAAAAATGAGTTCAAAGCACTTTTTTCAATTAAATTTTTTTTCAATACAATTTTTTTATAAACAAAAATAATGTTTTATAAAACAAACGCACAGATAGAAATAAAAGCAACAATACCATGTCGTTTTATTTATAATATATTTCAACAAATCAAAACTAAACTAAAACAATCCATCATCAGGTTCAAACGCAGTTTAACAATTTAAAAAAAAAAGTCGGGGACTTTGTTAAATCTTAAGAGATTTTAGCAATAAGCTGAGCCTTTGGCTATAAAAATGTTATACTTTTTGTAATCTATTATAAAAAAACTGTCTCTGAAATCATGTTTTTAAACAAATTTGGTAAAAATTATGTTCAAAGAAAAAACTCTAGACTGGGACTTTGTGAAATCTTTAGAGATTTTAGCAATAAGTTGAGCCTTTGGCTATAAAAAATGTTACACTTTTTGTAAGCTCTTTTTTTATAAATAAAAAACTGTCTCTAATATCAAGTCATGTTTTTAAATGGACTTTCATAAACAAAGTTGGTCATACTTTTTATTACAAGTTCAAATTTTTAACATTTCTTTTTTTATTTGTTGTATTTAGTTATAAATAATGATTTTGTTTTAGGTTTTTTCTTTTACTTTTTAGCCAAAATAGTATTTAAATTTTTTTAATTTATTGGGAGAAATTTTTGTTTTATAGTTTAGTTGTTATTTTAATTTAATCATTTTACTCTGTAGTTCCCACAGTTTGTTTTAATTAATTTCCAATTTTGATTTTTAAACCAATATTTAAACTTGTTTGAACTTTGTTTCATTTGTTGTTATTGTTTTTTGTATTTTAAACATAAATTATTAATTTTTATTATTAATTTACCATAAACTCAATTAATTTTGTTCTCGATTTAGCAACGAACTTTTTTAGAGTTTTTTTTTTTTGCAGACTTTAAGAGTCATGATACAGTTTATTAAGTTTTATTGTAAAAACAAGTAAGAGTTTTTAGTCGGGCATGGCCGAAGATATGATACACAACACCATTGATTATGTTAAAAATTTTGATTCTTTTTTTAATAATAAAGTATTTAATTTAATTTGACAAAAAAGGGATTTTCTAAAAGAAGTGTAATATGGGGGCAGGGGGTTAATATGGGCCTATCTTTATAAATTTTTGGTAGAGATACATATTTACATCTACATTAAAGATATTTATGAAGAATGATATTAGTGTTTATAAGTGGATTTTAATCATCAAGTAATTTTCTGCAGGTGCCTCAAATGAAGCCCGATTATTACAAAAAGACTTCTATAAAACAAAGTTTTGCCGATTTTTGGAGTGAAACAAGAACATTTAAAATATTTATGAGCCCAAAACCCTATTCGGGGGTACGGATTTATGGGGCTAATCGAAATAATGGACAGATTTTAACCATTATCAAATTATCTTGAAAATTGTGACCTGTAGCGTGCGCACAAGTTTTACATGGACAGACAGACAGACAGGACAGCAGACGGACAGACAGGATGGACGGAAAGACTCAGAAAGTGAGCAGCTTGGTATACTTTAAGGTGGATATAGGATCAATATTTTTGGTGTTACAAACATCAGCACAAACCCGTAATACCCTCCCCACTTTAGTGATGTAGGGTATAACAAGTATGGAAGTCCGACATGAACGAACTTATGATATGCTACCCAGGCTATGAGTATGCCCACCAGTGCGTCGGACAGTCACGAAGTACCTATTAGCCCAGATAACTAGCTATGTAAACATGTGATTTTCCTGCGAGAAGGTCAATCGTAACTCCATAGAGATTGTCGAGAAAGTAGTCCAAAGGAGTCATTGTGTAGCAATGAATATATGTATTTGTTTAAGTTTGTTTTTTTAAGTGTCCAGAGAGATTACTTGACGGCCGTAAAGTGACGAATATATCCGCAAAGGAGCACTAAAGCCTCTAGTCTAGTATATAGTCTGGTCTATAGTCTAGTCTATGGTCTAGTCTATAGTCTAGTCTATAGTCAAGTCTATAGCCTTGTCCATAGTCTAGTCTATAGTCTAGTCTATAGTCTAGTCTATAGTTTAGTCTATAGTCTAGTCTATAGTCTAGTCTATAGTTTAGTCTATAGTCTAGTCTATAGTCTAGTCTATAGTCTAGTCTATAGTCTAGTCTATAGTCTAGTCTATAGTCTATAGTCAAGTCTATAGTCTAGTCTACAGTCTAGTCTATAGTCTACAGTCTAGTCTCTAGTCTAGTCCAGTCTATAGTTTAGTCTATAGTCGAGTCTATAGTCTAGTCTATAGTTTAGTCTATAGTCTAGTCTACAGTCTAGTCTATAGTCTAGTCTATAGTCTAGTCTATAGTCTAGTCTATAGTCTAGTCTATAATCTAGTCTATAGTCTAGTCTAGTCTATAGTCTAGTCTATAGTCTAGTCTATAGTCTAGTCTAATCTATAGTCTAGTCTAGTCTAGTCTAGTCTAGTCTAGTCTATTCTAGTAGTCTAGTCTAGTCTAGTCTAGTCTAGTCTAGTCTAGTCTAGTCTAGTCTAGTCTAGTCTAGTCTAGTCTATTCTATTCTATTCTATTCTATTCTATTCTATTCTATTCTATTCTATTCTATTCTATTCTATTCTATTCTATTCTAATCTATTCTATTCTATTCTATTCTATTCTATTCTATTCTATTCTATTCTATTCTATTCTATTCTATTCTATTCTAGTCTATAGTCTAGTCTAGTCTATAGTCTAGTCTAGTCTATAGTCTAGTCTAGTCTAGTCTAGTCTATAGTCTAGTCTATAGTCTAGTCTATAGTCTAGTCTATAGTCTAGTCTATAGTCTAGTCTATAGTCTAGTCTATAGTCTAGTCTATAGTCTAGTCTATAGTCTAGTCTATAGTCTAGTCTATAGTCTAGTCTATAGTATAGTCTATAGTCTAGTCTATAGTCTAGTCTATAGTCTAGTCTAGTCTAGTCTAGTCTAGTCTAGTCTAGTCTAGTCTAGTCCTCCAGTCTATAGTCTAGTCTAGTCTAGTCTATAGTCTAGTCTAGTCTAGTCTAGTCTAGTCTAGTCTAGTCTAGTCTAGTCTAGTCTAGTCTAGTCTAGTCTAGTGTAGTCTATAGTCTAGTCTAGTCTAGTCTAGTGTAGTCTAGTGTAGTCTATAGTCTAGTCTAGTCTAGTCTAGTCTAGTCTTGTCTAGTCTAGTCTAGTTTAGTCTATAGTCTAGTCTAGTCCAGACTAGACAGTCTAGTCTAGTCTGGTCTAGTCCAGTCTATAGTCTAGTCTAGTCTAGTGTAGTCTGTAGTCTGTAGTCTAGTCTAGTCTAGTCTAGTGTAGTCTGTAGTCTAGTCTAGTCTAAAGTATTGCATAATAGTCAAGAAGGTAGCCCAAAGGAGTCACTGTGTAGCAATGAATAATTTTGTTTAAGTTTGTTTTTTAAGTGTCCACTCTCTAGATTACTTGGGGACCGTAAAGTGACGAAAGTGACGAGCGCACAAAAGGCCCGATAGTGGCCTAGGTGTATTTCTTCGAATTTGTTGTACTATACTTCCTCCTTTCAACCTAACCTAAAGTATGTGACGAATATATCCGCAAAAGGGCACTAAAGCCCTAGTCTGTAGTCTGGTCTATAGTCAATAGTATAGCCTAGTCTATAACATATGAAGTCTATAGTCTAGTCTAAAGTCTGGTTTAAAGTCTAGTCTATAGTCTAATCTATAGAATAGCCTATAGTCTAGTATGTAGTCTAGTCTATAGTATAGTCTATAATCTAGTATATAGTCTAGTCTATAGTCTAGTCTATAGTCTAGTCTATAGTCTAGTCTATAGTCTAGTCTATAGTCTAGTCTATAGTCTAGTCTATAGTCTAGTCTATAGTCTAGTCTATAGTCTAGTCTAGTCTAGTCTATAGTCTAGTCTATAGTCTAGTCTATAGTCTAGTCTATAGTCTAGTCTATAGTCTAGTCTATAGTCTAGTCTATAGTCTAGTCTAGTCTATAGTCTAGTCTATAGTCTAGTCTATAGTCTAGTCTATAGTCTAGTCTATAGTCTAGTCTATAGTCTAGTCTATAGTCTAGTCTATAGTCTAGTCTATAGACTAGGTCTATAGTCTAGTCTATAGTCTAGTCTATAGTCTAGTCTAGTCTAGTCCTTAGTCTAGTCTATGGTCTAGTCTATAGTCTTGTCTATAGTCTAGTCTATAGTCTAGTCTATAGTCTAGTCTATAGTCTAGTCTATAGTCTAGTCTATAGTCTAGTCTATAGTCTAGTCTATAGTCTAGTCTATAGTCTAGTCTATAGTCTAGTCTATTGTCTAGTCTATAGTCTAGTCTATAGTCTAGTCTATAGTCTAGTCTATAGTCTAGTCTATAGTCTAGTCTATAGTCTAGTCTATAGTCTAGTCTACAGTCTAGTCTATAGTCTACAGTCTAGTCTATAGTCTACAGTCTAGTCCAGTCTATAGTTTAGTCTATAGTCTAGTCTATAGTCTAGTCTGTAGTCTAGTCTATAGTCTAGTCTATAGTCTAGTATATAGTTTAGTCTATATTCTAGTCTATAGTTTAGTCTATATTCTAGTCTATAGTCTAGTCTATATTCTAGTCTATAGTCTAGTATATAGTCTAGTCTATAGTCTAGTCTGTAGTCTAGTCTATAGTCTAGTCTATAGTCTAGTCTATAGTCTAGTCTATAGTCTAGTCTATAGTCTAGTTTATAGTCTAGTCTATAGTCTAGTCTATAGTGTAGTCTATAGTCTACTCTATGGTCTAGTCTATAGTCTAGTCTATAGTCTAGTCTATTGACTAGTCTATAGTCTAGTCTACAGTTTAGTCTAGTCTATAGTCTAGTCTAAAGTCTAGTCCAAAGTCTAGTCTAAAGTCTAGTCTATAGTCTAGTCTAAAGTCTAGTCTATAGTCTAGTCTATAGTCTAGTCTATATTCTAGTCTATAGTCTAGTCTATAGTCTATTGTATCGTCCAGTCTGTCTGAACTAATGTTACGAATGTCTCTACTTTCGGTTACAAATAGTGCATTCGTGAGGAAAGTAGAATTAGAGTCAACCATATGGTTAGACGTTAATGGATAAACTGTATTTTTCAGATGCGTTGACTCTTTTTCGAACTGCTGGATGTATATTGAGAAGATATTTTTATTAGGTTTTGGATTTGAAAGTTTCGATCATTCATCAGCTCATAGACTACTTATAGATTCTATAGAATTGATAATAATATTTCTAAATTATATACTTTTTATATTTCTAGATTACTATTTGGAACTACTTATATATCCACAGGCCAATTGGACTTTAACTATGTAAGTAAATATATATAGAACTATTTTGTAAAGAATAATTTTTATTTTTGGCGAAACTCTGGAAAAAAAAGGTTTTTCATAAAGACCCTTTGAGGTCTTTTGAAGATTGAATACATTTTCTCTTGTTTGGTAGAAAGCGATCGAAGCACACTTTTCCATTCTATAGAAACTACGTTGTGAAGCTTATAACACTATTACTAGGTTCTTTAAGATTTAGATCTATATACATTAAAGGAATCTCTACTACTTAAATCAATTCTTAAACAATTCGTCATTGCAATATCCTACATTCCGTAGGATGATGACCAATTTTCGATGAATAGTCTGATTGTACCGAACATTACTTAAGCTTACGATCTTTATCTTCAAGGATGGTTTAATAAATGATTAGGGAACTGACTCGTGAAGAATTCTATGTTAATCTCCTGCCTATCTCTGTCTAATATCAGAACCATTTTCTGGCATATGCGTTGAAAATACAGAAATTAAATCTCAAAAAGTCTACTTTTAATACTGAAATTTTCTACTTTTAATATATTTTAAACTCTATAAAGTTTGATTCCAAGCTCCATAAAAACCTGATATTCATATTTATGTCTAAGTGTATATGATCTTAAAGATCTTAGTGTTGTTATGCTGTCGTTGAAAGTTTATTCGAGCTCCCTTCTCTTTAAAGCTATTACATTCTCCCTTAAGTTGATATAGAAACAACAATATTTTCTGATAACCCAGCAAAAACTTACCTCGAAAGGTAATGAAATAATAGGATATTAAAACTACTTATTCGATGACATTGGAGGCAAGTTCTTACCACTCGCGCTTACAAATAAGTACTTAAATAAGCCCTTACAATAAGGCAGCTAAAAAGTTGTTTTGTTTTACACACAAAAACTTGTTCTTGGATATACTCACTGAGTGTAAATTAACTCTCTATGTAATGCTATAAATAATTAAATTTTTCAACTTGCACAGTGGTTCCATTCAAAAACAACTATTTACTTAAACAAACTTAAATAAATATGCTGCTTAAAATTGTTTAAAATTTGTTTATTTGCAATTTTATTACTCTTAAACCCAATTTCATAAATAAATGAAACCATAAATTATAAAATAAATACCGCATCATAATTTTTTGACTTTTATAACATTTTAATGCAAATTTTAATGCTCTTTTTATATACAATCAGCACCTGAGACTACAACTTTTTTATGTTTTAACTTTAATGTCAAACATTTAAAATTTTTATCTTGGCATTATGATCTTTTTATAAAATAAAAAAAAAAAACTAAAAAAAATTTAACTAGTTTTTATGATTTTTATAACATTTCCTTTTATTTTGTTTAAATAAATGTTTTATTTTAATTTTTTTTATTATATTATTTGCATTCCAATATTTATCTATGGCCATTAACAGTTCCACTTTAATAAAATAAAATATTTGCAAAAATATTTTTAAACTTAACTGCTGTTTTTTGGTTAAAACATTAAAATTGATTGATTTTCGATTTTTTTTTTTTTTAAGAAAATTTTAAAATCATAAATTTCAAACAAATCATTTGTTTAAATTTATTTTTATAATTTGTATATTTTGCATTTCAAGGTGTTGAACTGTTGGAAATAAATACAAAAATAACTTAATTATTTGTTAATGAGTTTAAGTTGAAATATGGAGTAAAATATTTATTATTTATCTTGTGTAAACTCAGTTGTACTTGAAATAATTGAAAATTTACATAAAAATTTTATGATCAGAAAAGGGAATGAACATTAATTTCAAGTTCAACAAATTTGTTTAAATTAAAAAGAAAAAAAATTTAATTCAAATTAACTCTTCACTCATTTATTAAATTGCTCATTGTTAGTTTGTTAATTTATTTACTAATAGTAAATTATGGTTTATATTTAACATGATTAAAAACTAACGTCATAAGTTTTAGAAAATGTTTTCTTAGTATTCAAAAAAACCACAAAATTATCTTTGTTTTTTTTTTTAATTTGGCAAAAACCACTATAAAGAGGTCAGTAACTCATTAATTAATTTCAAATTCTTATCGTAATGATTAAAATTATATTTGCGTAATATGTATATTGATTTTATAAATTATTAAGCAATAAATTATTCTATGTCAAGATCAAAAACAATTTAGATTATATTTTTATATATTGAAAATTAACATAAATTTAAATACAATTCCTTCTACAGTGTGAAAGTAAGGTGAATGAAAAAAGAGTTTTAACCGATATAAATTAATTTTATATTTATAACATTAACATATCCACAGATTTATTTATGGTGATTATCGATATTTTTTAAGAAATTCAAGAGAAAAAACCTTATTGACATTGGAAGCACAAACTTATCACACTCGCTTACAAATAAGTACTTAAATAAGTCAATACTAGTTAACAACCAAAAAGTTGTTTTGTTTTACCATTTTTATGACGAAAAAGTACCAGAAAGCTTACTCTTATAGATTTTCATTCAATATTATAAAAGATTCAAAAAGTACCAGTTAAAGAATAACTAGTAAGAGTCGTCTATTCTTCTGTACCGAATCCTATATAGTCTTTACCATGAAAGAAACAGTCAGTATGAATTTTATTACAAAAATCAAAAAATACCAGTAGTTTAACAAAAAAGTACCAGAAAGTCTCATTTTAAAGATTTTCAATCAATCAGAGTACTACCTTTGTGCACAAAAGCCAAAAAATACCAGTCATTGAACGAAATAGTACCAAAATCATTTCCTTCAAATTTTCGCTAACTTAGGACTCTTAGTGATTAATTTTATGTTTCTAGGTACAGAAAAAGTCCACTTTTATATATTCACGCTCACTTAATTTCATGATTCTATGTTCAATATGGTAGAAAATTTAAAAAGTACCTTTAGAAGACCAAAAAAGTACCATAACGTCCTCTTTATAGGTTCTCACTTAATCCGGGCTATACATGCTTAATTTCATCTTTCTAAGTTCAATAATATAGAAAATTCAAAAAGTACCTTTTAAAGAACGGAAAAGTACCAAAAAGTCCTCCTTTATGGGTTCGCACTTAATCCGGGCTCTACATATTTAATTTCAAATTCAAAAAGTACCTTTTGTATTTTCTCACCTAGTCCGGACTCTACGTACTTAATTTCATATTTTTATGATAGAAAATTCAAAAAGTACCTTTTGAAGAACGGTAAAGTACCAAAAAGTCCTCATTTATGGGTTCGCACTTAATCCGGGCTCTACTAACTTAATTTCATGTTTCTAGCTTCAATATGATAGAAAATTCAAAAAGTACCTTTTAAAAAACGAAAAATTTTACAGGTTCTCACCCGTTGCGTATGAAGCAGGTTCTCACCGGCTTCATACGCAACGTGTTGTTTTTGCTTTATTTTGTTTTTATAAACAAGATATCTAAGTACAAGAACAGAGTTTGGCATATGAAGCTGTATGTTGTTGTTGTTTTTTCTTTTTGCCAAAGCATGCAGAAAAATTATATTTTTTTCGACGAAATTTTCAGGAGTTGTCTTGAATTTCCGCTCATATCTTCATTATTTATGCACCGATTTTGAATATCAATCTTCTCGAAAGCATATGTGATAGAATCGTTGAAGATTTTGATACTAAAGATATCTGGAATCGTCAGAAAATTGATTCCAACAAACATATAGAAGGACAGACAGACATAGTTTAATCGACTCCACTATATATAAGCATCCAAGATATAATTATGCGGCCAGAAATTACAAACAGAATGACAAACTTATGTATAACCCCCCCCCCTTCCTCACGAAGGTGAAGGGTATAAATTAAGTAATCAATCCCATGTTTTCGTCTCCACTCAATGTGTGGGGCAATCGACTAACAAAATGTGCTTGGCATAGTTTCAGCCAATTCGATAGTAATAATATATCACGTATGCCGCAACAGTACCTAAAGCTTTCTAATATGCATTTACGAAGAGGAAAAAAAATAATTTTTTTGCAGTTTTTGAGTAGGTAGTTGAGGGTGTTTAGTTAGGTAGTTAGTTAGTTCAGTTAGTTAGTTAGTTAGTTTGGGAGGTTAGTTCGTTAGTTCGTTAGTTAGGTTAGTTAGTTAGGATTCGTTAGTTTTTATTAGTTAGTTATTAGTTTCGTTAGTTTTCGTTCGTTCGTCGTTAAGTTCTTCGTTTCGTTAGTTAGTTGTATCTTCGTTAGTTCGTTAGTTAGTTAGTTTCGTTCGTCGTTTCGTTCGTTAGTTCGTTCGTTCGTTCTTCGTTCGTTAGTTTTCGTTCGTTCGTTCGTTCGTTCGTTCGTTCGTTTCGTTCGTTTCGTTCGTTTCGTTCGTTCGTTCGTTCTTCGTTTCGTTCGTTCGTTCGTTCGTTTTTCGTTCGTTCGTTCGTTCGTTCGTCGTTCGTTCGTTCGTTCGTTCGTTCGTTCGTTCGTTCGTTCGTTCGTTCGTTCGTTTTCGTTCGTTCGTTCGTTCGTTCGTTCGTTCGTTCGTTCGTTCGTTCGTTCGTTCGTTCGTTCGTTCGTTCGTTTCGTTCGTTCGTTTCGTTGTTCGTTCGTTCGTTCGTTCGTTCTTCGTTCGTTCGTTCGTTCGTTTCGTTCGTTCGTTCGTTCGTTCTTCGTTCGTTCGTTCTTCGTCGTTCGTTCGTTCGTTCGTTCGTTCGTTCGTTCGTTCGTTCGTTCGTTGTTCGTTCGTTCGTTCGTTCGTTCGTTTCGTTCGTTCGTTCGTTCGTTCGTTCGTTCGTTCGTTCGTTCGTTCGTTTCGTTCTTTCGTTCGTTCGTTTTCGTTCGTTCGTTCGTTCGTTCGTTCGTTTTCTTTCGTTCGTTCGTTCGTTCGTTCGTTTCGTTCGTTTCGTTCGTTCGTTCGTTCGTTCGTTCGTTCGTTCTTGTTCGTTCGTTCGTTCGTTCGTTCGTTCGTTTTTCGTTTCGTTCGTTCGTTCGTTCGTTCGTTCGTTCGTTCGTTCGTTCGTTCGTTCGTTCGTTCGTTCGTTCGTTCGTTCGTTCGTTCGTTCGTTCGTTCGTTCGTTCGTTCGTTTTCGTTCGTTCGTTCGTTCGTTCGTTCGTTCGTTCGTTCGTTCGTTCGTTCGTTCGTTCGTTCGTTCGTTCGTTCGTTCGTTCGTTAGTTCGTTCGTTCCCTGTTTCCTTTCTGTTCCTTAGTCCTCCCCTCCTCCTCCCCCCCCCCTTCCTTCGCCTCCTCCGTTTTCCCCTCCCTCGTTCTCCTTTTCCTCGCGTCTCCCGTTGTTCCTCCTTCCTTTCCCTCC
>NW_023997257.1:17500-24350 GCF_015586225.1 Lucilia sericata | reverse complement strand
GGTTTCGGGTAGCATAAAATCATTTTCGGAGGCACGTTTTTTGGAAATCTCTCTAGTAACAGCCGTTAAAATGTCCGCCATATGCTTGCTAAAATATATTTATAAGAAATTAACATAAAATTCTGAAAAAAACTTTTACAACTTACCGATTACCATATTTCTGCACAAATTTACATAACGATTCAATATACCAGGAACCTTTTTCGGGATCTCTTAGAGATTCGGTTCCCTTTATGGCAGAAATACCCAACAATATGTCGGCATAGGCATCGGGTGAAAACTTTTGAATGGATTTTGTACTTGTCTAAAATGAGAATAGTATCAATAGGTAAAAGCTTTGGGCTTTCAAATGTTCGGAAATACCGTATCGACTTTTGGATCATGCTTTTGGCAGGCTTGAAATAAAAGCATCTTTGGTTTTCCCATCAGTGTGTCAGCAGTTAATATTTCCTTAATTTCGGCTATGGCTACCGGTATAGAATTACAGCCATATACAGCACCTGTCATAAAACGTAGGTAATTATAAAGAAAAAATAAAATTCAATAAAAATATTAACAAATTAAAATAAGTAGTAGAAAAGTGCTTTTTTCATTTAAAGCAAAAACTAATAAATTTTCTAATTTTGCTTCCCAGTTCATGTAAATAATTTGATTGTCAGATAATTTCATAAAAATTTTAATTTTTACAAAAAGTAGTAGAAAAGTACTTTTTTAATTTCCAACAAAATTAAACAAAATTTTATATTTTCCTTTAGTTTTAGGTAAATATAAAGGAAAAGTGGAAAAATGCTGAAAATTTTAACAATTTAAAAAAAGTAGTAGAAAAGTACTTTTTTAATTTCCACCAAAATTAAACAAAATTTTATATTTTCCTTTAGTTTTAGGTAAATATAAAGGAAAAGTGGAAAAATGCTGAAAATTTTGGCAATTTAAAAAAAAGTAGTAGAAAAGTGCTTTTTTCATTTAAAGCAAAAACTAATAAATTTTCTCATTTTGCTTCCCAGTTCATGTAAATAATTTGATTGTCAGATAATTTCATAAAAATTTTAATTTTACAAAAAGTAGTAGAAAAGTACTTTTTTAATTTCCACCAAAATTAAATAAAATTTTATATTTTCCTTTAGTTTTAGGTAAATATAAAGGAAAAGTTCAAAAATGCTGAAAATTTTAACAATTTAAAAAAAGTAGTAGAAAAGTACTTTTTTCAATTAAAGCAAAAACTAATAAATTTTCTAATTTTGCTTCCCAGTTCATGTAAATAATTTGATTGTCAGATAATTTCATAAAAATTTTAATTTTTACAAAAAGTAGTAGAAAAGTACTTTTTTAATTTCCACCAAAATTAAACAAAATTTTATATTTTCCTTTAGTTTTAGGTAAAATAAAGGAAAAGTGGAAAAATGCTGAAAATTTTAACAATTTAAAAAAAGTAGTAGAAAAGTACTTTTTTAATTTCCACCAAAATTAAACAAAATTTTATATTTTCCTTTAGTTTTAGGTAAATATAAAGGAAAAGTGGAAAAATGCTGAAAATTTTGGCAATTTAAAAAAAGTAGGTAGGAACAAGTGCTTTTTTCATTTAAAGCAAAAACTAATAAATTTTTCTCATTTTGCTTCCCAGTTCATGTAAATAATTTGATTGTCAGATAATTTCATAAAAATTTAAATTTTTACAAAAAGTAGTAGAAAGTACTTTTTTAATTTCCATTTTAAAATTAAACAAAATTTTATATTTCCTTTAGTTTTAGGTAAATATAAAGGAAAAGTGGAAAAATGCTGAAAATTTTAACATTTAAAAAAAGTAGTAGAAAAGTACTTTTTTCAATTAAGGCCCAAATTTAATAAATTTTCTCATTTTGCTTCCCTGTTCATGTAATAACTTCTTTGACACATAATTTTATGAAAATTTCAATTTTTACAAAAGTAGTAGAAAAGTAGTTTTTTCAATTTGATCCAAATTAAAAAAAATTATTTTGCTTCTAGTTTCAGTTAAATATATAGGAGAAATAGAAAAAAGCTAAAAATTTTGACAATTTAAAAAAAGTAGTAGAAAAGTACTTTTTTTCAATTAAAGCAAAAACTAATAAATTTTCTCATTTCGTTATCCCTATTCATGTAAATAACTTCTTTGACACATAATTTTATGAAAATTTCAATTTTTACAAAAAGTAGTAGAAAAGTACTTTTTCATTTCGATCAAAATTAAACAATATTTTATATTTGCTTTTAGTTTCAGTTAAATATAAGGAAAAACGAAAAATTAAGAAAATTTTAACAATTTAAAAAAAGTAGTAGAAAAGTACTTTTTTCAATTAAGGCCAAATGTAGTAAATTTTCTCAATTGCATTCCTGTTCATTGTAAATAACTTGTTTGACACATAATTTATGGAAAATTTCAATTTTTACAAAAATAGTAGAAAAGTACTTTTTTCATTTCGATCAAAATTAAACGAAATTTTATATTTTTCTTCTAGTTTCAGTTAATATAAGGGAAAAACGGAAAAATTAAGAAAATTTTAACAATTTAAAAAAGTAGTAGAAAAGTACTTTTTTCAATTAAGGCCAAATGTAGTAAATTTTCTCAATTTGCATTCCTGTTCATGTAAATAACTTGTTTGACACATAATTTTATGAAAATTTCAATTTTTACAAAAAGTAGTAGAAAAGTACTTTTTCATTTCGATCAAAATTAAACAATATTTTATATTTTGCTTTTAGTTTCAGTTAAATATAAAGGAAAAACGGAAAAATTAAGAAAATTTTAACAATTTAAAAAAAGTAGTAGAAAAGTACTTTTTTCAATTAAGGCCAAATGTAGTAAATTTTCTCAATTGCATTCCTGTTCATGTAAATAACTTGTTTGACACATAATTTTATGAAAATTTCAATTTTTACAAAAAATAGTAGAAAAGTACTTTTTTCATTTCGATCAAAATTAAACGAAATTTTATATTTTTCTTCTAGTTTCAGTTAAATATAAGGGAAAAACGGAAAAATTAAGAAAATTTTAACAATTTAAAAAAAGTAGTAGAAAAGTACTTTTTTCAATTAAGGCAAAATTTAGTAAATTTTCTCATTTATCTGCCCTGTTCATGTAAATAACTTTTTTGACACACAATTTTGTGAAAATGTCAATTTTTACAAAAGTAGCAGAAAAGTACTTTTTCATTTCGATCAAAATTAAACAAAATTTTATATTTTGATTTTAGTTTCAGTTAAATATAAAGGAGAAGTAGAAAAATGCTGAAAATTTTAACAATTTAAAAAAAGTAGTAGAAAAGTACTTTTTTCGATTAAGGCCAAATTTAGTAAATTTTCTCATTTTGAATCCCTGTTCATATTTTATTAAGATTATTTGCATTAAAATGTAAGGAAAATATAATATTTTATCAATTTTTCTATTTGGAAAAAAGTACTTTTCTACTACTTTTTTAAATTATTGAAATTTTTACTGATTTTTAATTTTTTTTTTTCATTTTTCCTTGGAAGCAAATGCTAAATAACGTTTTTTTTTTTTTAATTTTTTCATAATTGTAAAAAGTACTTTTCTACTACTTATTTCAAATTTTTTGTAATTTTTAAAAACAAAAATGTTTTCTTAAGATTAATTGCATTAAAATGTCAGAAAAATATAATATTTTGTGTAATTTTTCTATTTAAAAAAGTACTTTTCTACTACTTTTTTTAAATTATTGAAATTTTTACTGATTTTTAATTTTTTTTAATTATTCCTTGGAACAAAATGCTAAATAACGTATTTTTTTTTAATTTTATCATAATTGTAAAAGGTACTTTTCTACTACTATTTTCAAATCTTTGAAATTTAAAAAAAAACTTGTTTTCTTAAGATTATTTGCATTAAAATGTAAGAAAAATATAATATTTTGTGTAATTTTTCTATTTAGAAAAATAGTACTTTTCTACTACTTTTTTAAATAGTTAAAATTTTCACAAATTTTTAAATTTTCTTTATTTTTACTTGGACCTAAAAGCTAAATAACGTATTTTTTTAAATTTTATCATAATTGTAAAAAGTACTTTTCTACTACTATTTTCAAATCTTTGAAATTTTCAAAAAAAAGTTTTTTTCTTAAGATTATTTGCATTAAAATGTAAGAAAAATATAATATTTTGTGTAATTTTTCTATTTAGAAAAAGAGTACTTTTCTACTACTTTTTTAAATAGTTAAAATTTTCACAAATTTTTAAATTTTCTTTATTTTTACTTGGACCTAAATGCTAAATAACGTATTTTTTTAATTTTATCATAATTGTAAAGAGTACTTTTCTACTACTATTTTCAAATCTTTGAAATTTTCCAAAAAGTTTGTTTTCTTAAGATTATTTGCATTAAAATGTAAGAAAAATATAATATTTTGTGTAATTTTTCTATTTAGAAAAAGAGTACTTTTCTACTACTTTTTTAAATAGTTAAAATTTTCACAAATTTTTAAATTTTCTTTATTTTTACTTGGACCTAAATGCTAAATAACGTATTTTTTTAATTTTATCATAATTGTAAAAAGTATTTTTCTACTACTATTTTCAAATCTTTGAAATTTTCAAAAAAAAAAGTTGTTTTCTTAAGATTATTTGCATTAAAATGTAAGAAAAATATAATATTTTGTGTAATTTTTCTATTTAGAAAATAAAAGTACTTTTCTACTACTTTTTTAAATAGTTAAAATTTTCAAAAATTTTTAAATTTTCTTTATTTTTACTTGGACCTAAATGCTAAATAACGCATTTTTTTAATTTTATCATAATTGTTAATAGTACTTTTCTACTACTATTTTCAAGTCTTTGAAATTAAAAAAAAAAAAAAAAAGTTGTTTTCTTAAGATTATTTTGCATTAAAATGTAAGAAAAATATAATATTTTGTGTAATTTTTCTATTTAAAAAAAGTACTTTTCTACTACTTTTTTAAATTGTTGAAATTTTTACAGATATTTAGAAAGAAAGTACTTTTCTTCTTCTTTTCAATTAAGAAAAGTATATTTCTACTATTTTTTTCTTGTTTTTACTCTTACCTTCCATACCATGGGTAAGCATGCAAATAATAATGGAATCTTTAAGCAAACTTTTCTTAGTAGTTTCACGTATGTGATGTAAAATCTCCCAATGTGTAAGATTATTAAATACCAAAGGTATATAACCGTAGGAAGAAAATACTGCTTTAAGTCTATCACGATCAATGTCGGTACCATTACGTTTAGGGTTAAATTTCTTTTCTGGTAATAGATGCTAAAGGGAAAATATGTAAAAGAAATACGAGAATGAATTTTTAAGTTACAATTACCTGTAAACTGGGATCAGTTTCTTCATAGAATGTATTTTGATTTATTATCAAAATATAACCAGCATTCTCTTTAGTTATTTTATAACGTTCAGCAGCATCAAAATCTCCAGATAATTCAGCTTTAACTTCACTAAGCTGGGTAGTCGTACAGGAATCGTGCGATACAGAAATGCCGGAATCTTTATCCACTTCCGGCTGCTCCTCCAGTCTATCATTGTTGACCGCTTGCTGTTCTTGATTAATAGTTACGTTATCTAACTGTTGATTTATGGTTTCAAGTAGTAAATCCTTAAATGAATCCATATCATTAAATTTAAAAAATTCAATAAGTATTTGTATATTAGAGTTTTCCAAATTTCTATTGCCCACAGCAATCACCCCTTTCGTTAACCAATTTAAGAAAAATACCTCCAGATAGGAATAATCATAGAAACGTAAATGCTGACACTCATCGTATTTTGTATGGATATAATGAATCAGCCGGCCGGCCTGTTCCGGTGTTAAACGTTCGGCAATTTTATATAAAACCTTTAGTAATGGATGTACATAAACACTTATTTCGGCCACATGTGGCAAATAATGATGATAGATTTCCTGCCAGAGCAAACCCAGTTTGCGTAAGACCCTTTTGGCCCTGATAATAGCTAAGGCTTCTACTAAATGTAAACGCCAAGTTTCAGGATTTATATTCGCATAATTTGTCAATATACCACTGGTAACAAGTTGGCCTGTTGCTCCCAAACCTTTCCCCTGAGGTGGTTGTTGTGCTAATATTATTAATTTTTGTAATATATAACCATAGGCGTTACTATCAGCTCCAAACAATAGGAAACTCAAAGAAACCTGCCAAGTTATTAGTCATTAGTTGTTTCTTTAAAACTTCTAAATGTTTATATTTACCAATTGGTAGTAACATAAATCAGTTTCTATATATTGTAAATCCTCCACTGCTATGTCCTGTATACGTTTCATAATGTTTTTGGGTCGGAAGCTCATTTTTCCTAGAATTTATAACAAAAAAAATATTCTTCCGTTTTTATTTTTATGCTGCTTGTTCTTTGTTTTGTTTTTTATTTTTTTATAATAAAAGTTTAACAGTGCTGTTAAATTGGCGTTACTTTTTTAAAAATTTAATGCTTTTCATGACGTTTTAGCTGTTTTTTTGTAACAAAAACTTTGCATGGCAACACTAAAAATAGCAAAAGAAAAAACAAAATAGCAAAGTTGCCACTCATAAATAATATTTGTTGGCAAATTTTTGCTAAGAATACAACAACAATAACAAAGTAAAAATTAAGCAAAACCTAATGCTAATACTTTGTTACACTAGCGGAAATGGCTGGGGAACATTTATAATGTTATAAAATAAGTAAAAGTTGAATTATTAACCGTGTGGCTGCCTTCCGTAGTATTAAATGTTGACAATTTTTAAAATACTGTTATTTTAAAAGATAGGTAGATAGATAGATAGATAGATAGATAGATAGATATAGATAGATAGATAGATAGATAGATAGATAGATAGATAGATAGATAGATAGATAGATAGA
>NW_023997257.1:0-15000 GCF_015586225.1 Lucilia sericata | reverse complement strand
GACATAAAGGACTGTTAATTAGATGTACATCTGTATTCACAATAATACACAAAACCGTCTTGTTATCACGATAAAGTTTACTTACCATATTGACTTGGCTTAGCCGAGACAACTACCAATTAGCTAATTGACTTTTAATCAGTGGTTTTTATACCCTACACCACTTTAGTGGGGAGGGGTCACGCCCGAGTATACTTTCTTACTTGTTTTTTTTTTACATTTGGTTTTGTTACAAGTAAAGATTTATGTATTTGTCCAAATTATTAACTTATCTATAGACTAAACAGTTGATCCAATGATTTATAATAATTTTAACTTTTATAAAATCCTTTAACATTTCTCGTTATTATTTTATATATGTATAAAAAATGTGTTTTTAAGTCCTTATCTACATAGTATATTACTTCCTACTTGGCAAATAAAGATCTTTACGTAATGTGCTAATGGTAGAGGGCAACATAACTTGATTTGCATCACCTTTACGCTTGGAAATATCACGTATAACGGTAGTTAAAATATCCATCATATGTTTGCTATATTTAAAAAGAAAAAAAAAAACAATGTTTAATAAAAAAAATTCTTGGAAAAAACTATAAAAAATATGTACTTACCAATCACCATATTTTTGTGTAAATTTACATAAAGCATCCACAAACCAACTGCCATGTTCAGTATGCCGCAAAGCATCGGTACCCGGCATGGACGACATAGCCAGTAATATATCAGCATAGGCATCGGGAGAGAAATTTCTTATAGACGAAGAACTTTTCTAAAAATAAACAAAACAAAGTTTAATTTTTTGCATTTTGCTAAAGAAAACACTTTAGTACAGTATCCACCGTAGAAAGATTCCTTTGACAAGCTTGTATTATCAAGATTTTGGGTTTCCTTTTAAAGTGTCATCCGTTAAAATTTCCTTAATTTCCGTTATAGCTATCGGCACACTGTTTGAACCAAATACAACACCTTGAAAATCCAAAAAAAAATTGCTTTAAAAAATGATTTCCTAATCAAAAAGTTCTATTCTATTCCCTTACCTTCCATGCCATGTGATAGTATGCAAATAATTATGGAATCTTTTAGTAGACTTCTCTTAACATTTTCTCGTATTTGATGTAATATTTCTAAATGTGTAAGATTTTCATATAACAATGGTATATAACCGAATGAGGAAAAAAGTTCCTTTAGTTTATCACGATCCACGTTAGTGCCTTTACGTGCAGGTATGGTATCATGCATAAATGATACGAGATGCTTTTTAAAACAGAAAAAATTAGATAAACTGTAAGAGTAGACTATAGTCTGGACTATAGAGTAGACTGTAGAACAGAAACAAAAAAAAAAAACGTTAATATTTACCCGATATTTTGGATCAGTTTCCTTATAAAAACTACTTTGATTTATAATCAAAACATAACCAGCATTTTTTCTTGTTATTGAATAACGTTCCGTACTATCAAAGTCTGACTGTTGCGCTAAAGGCGGCTGAACAACTGTTTCTTTATTATCAACAGTAGGCAGTGTTTTACTACTATCAACCATATGCTGTGACATATAAACACCAGAATCTTGGCTATTGTTATTATTCACTAAAGCCACATTATCAGTTTCTGGATTTTTCAAATTTTGATTTATGGTCTCTATTAGCAAATCCTTAATACCAGCCATATCATTAAATTTAAAATACTCTATCAGCAACTGTATATTACTGCCCTTAAGCTGGCGATCGCCCAACGTTATAATACGTTTATTCAGCCAGTTTAGCAGAAAGACCTCTAAATAGCAACAATCATAGAAACGCAAATCTTGAATATCAGTTTGATATTTTTTATTAATGTGCTGTATAAGCTGATTGGCCTGATCCGGTGTTAAGCGTTCGGCTAGAACATACAACGCCTTAAGTAGGGGGTGTATGTGTACACTGATTTCCGCCACATGAGGTAAAAATTGATGATATATTTCTAGCCAGCATAAACCCAACCGGCGCAACACTCTTTTAGCTTTGATAATGGCTAAAGCTTCAACAATATGTAATCTCCAATTCTGAGGATTCAATTTGGCATAATTTCTTAATACATCACTGGTGGCCAGTGATGTTACTCCCGCAGTAAGGCCTTTGCCAGAGGAAGGATGTTGTGCTAAAATTATTAATCTTTGTAAGATAAATTGACTACGTGTGCGGTCATCACCATATAAAAGGAATCCCAAAGATACCTAGAATAGGAAGTATTAGTCATTTAATTATGATCAGTTATTTTTAAGGGAACAACACTTACCAGTTGATAAAAACATAAATCTGTTTCCACATATTGTAAGTCCTCGATATCGATATTTTTAAAGAATCCTGCAAAGATTTTGCTGCCGAACCCATTTAGCTTTTATCTTAAAAATTCCCGTTTATGTTCTTTTCATGCAAATAAAAAATAAACAAAAAACAAAACAATAATAAATTAGTCAGATGCTGATATCAAGTTTCAACGCCGTTAGTAAAAAAAAAAATAACGGCGTTAAAAAATTTTACTTAATTAAAAGTTAATTCTTTTATAGAAATTTTAATAAATTCATGAAATTTGTTATTTAATCCGTTTAATTTTAATAATTTAAGCAACTTTTCTTAAATTTTAACTCGAAAACATAGATTTCAATATCAGACGACTTGGTAAAACATTTCAACGCCGTCCGTTTTAGTTATTCTTCGTCCTAGAAGTACGAAAATAGTGTTGTTGGTTATTTAAAAAAAAAAACGCTAGAAATTATTTTTTAATTATTGTCATCACTTCTCTGTGATTGTCTGTGGTAAACAAATATTTTTTCTATGAGATTTCAATAAAATCTTAAAAAAAGATATTAATTTAGTGTAAAAATATTAGTGAAAATTTCTTAAATTATGTTAATAACAAATCCTGATTTAATAAACAGTTGTCGGGTGTGCCGTAGCCCCAATCAGGATGGTGATTATGAATGTTTATATCAAAATAGTGGACAACACGAGGATGGTCTCCAGTTAAGTGAGGCTGGTCTGCTATATGAAAATCTATTGGATGTAAGTCTTTGTGAAGGGATACAAAAACATATAAAAAATATAGTTTTATTCAATTTTAATATGTTATTTAGATTTCCCTTACTAAGGGCGATGCTTATCCGCAATTTTTGTGCAATAGTTGTGATTTACAAATGAAACTTTTCAAAAAACTCAAAGACAAAGCCTACAAGACGTTGGAATACTTACAAAATCTATATGAAGAACAGTTAAACTCGAATAAACTTAAAACTGAACAGAAAGATGAAGAAATGCCTCAAGACAATGGCCAGGAGCCGGTGGAATCTGCAGAGGAATATAGCAGCTTAGCAAATGAATATGTTAAAATAACCAGTGAATATCAGGAAAACGCTCGGGAAGATTATGCCCTAATAACTGCTAATGAGTATGAAAAAACTTCCATTGAAGAATTTCCCGATAATGTGGTGAATGAGTATCAGGAAACCTCCTCCCTTGAATACCCAGCAAACCAAAGTAGTGATTACCAGGAAAGTGTAAACTCTGAGTATCCAAACAATGAAAATGAGTTTCACTACCTAGGAGAGAACTCTCAACAGCAAACAGAAATAGATCAGGAAAGTCCTTATATCAAACAGAAGATTTCTCGAATACTCTAAACCAAACAAATACGGAAACGAATGCAGCTCCCCTAAATATACAAACACTGGCCGAACAATTGAAATTAGACATCGAACAACCTACCATTACCGACATAAAATATCGTTTCTCTGCCGAAGAAATAACCGAAAATCCAAACAGCTCCCAAGAAACAATACCGCAAATTCGTTTAGACTTGGAGCCGATCATTGATAAAACGGATTATGTTACCGAAATCTATGAGCTGCTAGACGATGAAAGCAAACAAGAAACATTAAATGAAAGCAATGGAAATACTGTAGAATACGATATATATACAGAGGAAAAACCGGAAGAGACTAGTTCAGTATATAGTGATGTGGAATATGTAATCGAAGAGGAAATGTGTGATGATGAGGGTGAGTCATTGGAAAATGTGATAGAATTAAAAGGTACAAATCGAGGAGAAAGGAAACTGAATAATACTAACCGGAGAAAGAATGCTGAAAGAGTGGGTAAGAAAAGAGAGTATAGTTGTGTTCCCTGTCAGCTGGAATTTAAAAATCTACAGGAGCATAAAAAGCATAGGTAAGTTACAAAGTAAGTAAGTAAGTAAGTAAGTAAGTAGTAAGTAAGTAAGTAAGTAAGTAAGTAAGTAAGTAGTAAGTAAGTAAGTAAGTAGTAAGTAGTAAGTACGTAAAAGTACGTCAGTAAGTAAGTCGTACGTCCGTCCGTCCGTCCGTCCGTCCGTCCGTCCGTCTCCGTCTCGTTCGTCGTCGTCGTAAGTCCGTCCGTCCGTCCGTAGTCCGTCCGTCCGTGTCCGTCCGTCCGTCCGTCAGTCCGTCCGTCCGTCCGTCCGTCCGTCCGTCCGTCCGTCCTTCCGTCGTCCGTCCGTCCGTCCGTCCTTCCGTCCGTCCGTCCGTCCGTCCGTCCGTCCGTCCGTCCGTCCGTCGTCCGTCCGTCCGTCCGTCCGTCCGTCCGTCCGTCCGTCCGTCCGTCCGTCCGTCCGTCCGTCCGTCCGTCCGTCCGTCCGTCCGTCCGTCCGTCCGTCCGTCCGTCCGTCCGTCTCCGTCCGTCCGTCCGTCCGTCCGTCCGTCCGTCCGTCCGTCCGTCCTCCGTCCGTCGTCCGTCCGTCCGTCCGTCCGTCCGTCCGTCCGTCCCCGTCCGTCCGTCCGTCGTCCGTCCTCCGTCCGTCCTCGTCCGTCCGTCCGTCCGTCCTCCGTCGTCCGTCCGTCCGTCCGTCCGTCCGTCCGTCCGTCCGTCCTCCGTCCGTTCCCCCCCCCTCTCTTTCCTGCTTTCCCCCCCCCCCCCGCCCTGCCGCCCCCCCGATCCCAGAACTAAATAAAGATGGTTTCAAATTTGCCACCGTCTTTTCCAGAACCGAAGTACCATGACAATAAATATCCCTGCAGTATATGTGCCCGTGAACTAAAATCCCTGCCCAGTTTGCATCAACACATGAAAATACACAACGAACAGCCGGCCTATCAGTGTAACATTTGTCAGAAAACCTTTAATCAAAAGGCCCACTATCTCTACCACATGAATCGACACAATAATATACGCAATTTTAAATGTACGGAATGTGATAAAACGTTTATTGCTAAAACCGATTTAAAGGTACACATGAGAACTCACACTGGAGATAGGCCATATGTTTGTAATATCTGCGGCAAAGATTATTTAATGATGGAACATTTGAAAACACATCTTCTAACGCATACCGAACAATATTTTCAATGTGATATTTGTAATCATAAGTTTGCCACACATAAGACGCTGAGAATGCATGTGCGAACGATACACGAAGATGAGCCAAGATTTAAGTGTAGTTTCTGTTCGAAACCTTTTCGTAGAAAACATCATTTGGAGGTATGTGAAGTCCAATGAGTAATGAATTGGTTTTTATAATATCCCTCGTTTTTTGTTTCAGTATCACTTGAAATTGCATCAAAAAAATGTAAAATTTTTAGATAGCCATTATGAAATGGTAGATGTGGACGATCCCGATGCTGTAATTAATACCGACACGGACTATAATGCTGATGAACTTGTTGATCAAGAACTAGTAGATGATCCTGGCTTTATAGCTTTAAAACGATGATATTGTATAGTATATTAGATAATTTTTTAACTTGTTCGAAAAAAATCGAACGCCTATGGTGTTTTTAAAACAATAGTGTGTATGTGTTCAACTGGATGTTAAACAATAAAGGTAAGTTTTCACTTTTTTAGCCCTATTCTGAATAAAAATTTGGAGTATAGGGCTTAATCTACGCAGTAAAAAGCAATAAAAAGAAAAAATATCGTAACCATTAATGGAATCAATTAGTATGATACTGATGTTCCTGATGTATAATATTTGTTTAATTAAAAACGCTTTAACTTTAATTGATTTTGTTGGTTTTATTTGTTTTTTTTTATATATATAATAGGTTTTTCTTGTCGTTTATTTATTTGTATAATTTAATAATTATTAGAATCTAAATATATAATTAATTTTTTCTTCCTTTTTGTTTATTAATTTTTTTCTTACTTTGAAGCACTTGTATAACAGAAAAGTTTCTTTTTTAATATAATTTTTCTTTATTAGTTTTCAGTTTAATTTCTTTAAAAAAAAACGCACATTATTAAGCCTTGTTACTAAAAAAATTTGAATTTTTTCATTATAGACCAAAATATTAAAAGTTTTTAATTTTTTTATAAAAAAAATTTAACGGAATGAATATTTAAATTTAGTTAAACAAAATAAATTGTTTGTTTTAGTTTTTAACAACTTAAATTTGGTTAAATTTTAAGAAAGTTTTTTTAGCGGGTTTGTTAGGTTTTGCAGGCCGGATATATAGAGAGGTAGGTTAATACTAAATTAGGTTTTTGTTGTTTTTTAAGAGGAAAGAAAAGTGCAGGTTAAATTTGGTTTTTGTTAAATATATTATGCTTAAAGAAAATTCTAGGATTTGTTTTATGTTAAATATAAAATAGTTTTAAGAGTTTGTTTTTATTACATTTTTAATACAAAAACTTCTTTAGTTATTTTAAGAAGAACAAAAATAGTCTACGGAATTGAGCACAATGACAGTTTGTAATTTTTGTGTGTGTATGTATAGGGATTACTTGGAAAGTTTTGTTTGGGAGTTGGAAAACAAAGCTATAAATTAATAATATAATAATTTTATTAATAAGTATTTAGGTCCAAAGTTAGCCTTTAGACAAGACTGTAGTAGAGACTAAAGACTAGAGTGTGGTCTAGAATATAAACTAGAGTATAGCTTAGACTATAAACTTAACTCTAGGCCAGACTTTAAACTAGACTATAGAACAGACTCTAAACAAGACTCTAAAGTAGACTCTAGACTAGACTTAACTATACTCTAGATCAGACTCTAAACTAGACTCTAGATTAGGCTCTAAACTAGACTCTAGAGTAAACTATAGACTTTAGTCTAGATTATAAACTAATTATAAACTAACTCTAAACTAGACTCTAGATTCTAAACTAGACTCTAGATTCTAAACTAGACTCTAGATTCTAAACTAGACTCTGGACTTTAGACTACACTCTTGATTCTAGACTAGACTCTGGACGTCTCTGAACTAGGCTCTAGACTAGACTACAAACTAAATTCTAGACTCTAAATTAGACAGATCAAGTCTATAGTCTGTAGTTTAGTCTCGAAACTAGGCAGTCGTTTAGTCTCTAAACTAGACTGTAGTTTAGTCTCTAAACTAGACTGTAGTTTAGTCTCTAAACTAGACTGTAGTTTAGTCTCTAAACTAGACTGTAGTTTAGTCTCTGAACTAGACTGTAGTTTAGTCTCCAAACTAGACTACAGTCTCATCTCTAGACAAGACCGTTCTAGTCTAGTCTAGCTAAACTATTCTAGTAGTTTAGTCTACTCTATCCTAATCTGTAGTCTAGTCTCTAGACTAGTCTTTAGTCTAATCCTTAGATTGGTTTGTAGTCTATTCTTTGAACTAGGCTGTATTATATTCTCTATCCTAGTCTGTAATCTAGTCTCTATCCTAGTCTGTAGTCTATATCCTAGTGTGCAGACTAGTCTCTATCCTAGTCTGTACTCTAGTCTCTAGACTAGAATCTATTCTGTCGTCTGTAGACTAGTTCTAGTTCTGTAGACTAGTCTCTATTCTTGTCCGTAGTCTAGTTTCTATCATAGTCTGTAGTTAGACTAGTCTGTTGGCTATTCTTTAAACTAATATGTAGCACAAACTTTAAACTTGACTGTAGTCTAGCCTCTATCCTAGTCTGTAGTTTACTCTCTAAAGTCTACTCTCTAGAATAGCCCGTAGTCTAGTATTTTGATTTGTTTTAAAGAAATGCTTCATTTGTGATAAAAAATAGTTAAGTTTAGTGTCTTTTTTTTTTTGTAAAAATCTAAAAGCTTAAGCGTTTTTTTCCTACATAAACAGGGGTTTGTTTATACACTGTAACTGGATTTGTAAACAAAAATTTTGACATTTTTACAAAGAAAACAAATTATGGAATTATATGGTAGTGTTGTCAATTAAGCGCTTTTTTTTGAAGGGAATTTTTAAGGTTTTGCTTTTCACACTTTCTCTGTTTTACAAGGTTGTTCTTTTTTGAGATTTTTTTTTGTAACGAAAGCTTGTTGTTGTTGTTTGTTTTATTAATCTTCAGTTTTGTAATTATTTGATAATACTTGTGTTTAATTTTTCAAAAATTAGCAAAAAATTTTTTTTTTTTATAAAAAAATTCTATATAAAAACATAAAATTATTAATATCATTTTAAAAATAAGTATTAAAAATACAAAGGGGGTAGAGGTGTGGGGGTAGTAGTAGGGATAATATTAGAAACACAAAAATCATTAAAATTTTTAAAACACAATTAAGCAAAAATAAATGTTTTTTTAGAAAAAAATATTGTTAAATAAATTTGTGTTATAATAAAATAACAAATTTATTTACATATTTTGTTTTGTTTTAACGGCAAATGTAAGGAAATTTTCTATTAACTCCTGTTTTCTTTTTTGTAAAAAATAAAATAATTTTTTTGTGTGTTTAAAAGTGTAAAAAAAAACTAATAAAAAAATCGTTATTATTAATATTAATTTAACAAAACATAAATTAGCATTTCTAACAGGATTATTACATTGTTGTTTTAGTTGTAGTTCTTCATTTGCTGCTGCTGCTGGCTTTCTGTTTTGAGTTTGAGTTTGATTTTTAATTTTTTTTTTTGTTTAATAAAGTTAAAGTGAGTAAATAAGTTTTCTTTATTTGCTTTTTGTTGTTGTTGTTTTAATCATAAATATTATATATGGTGTGTTGTATAGTTTGTTGCTGTTAGTTTTTTAAAATTTAAAATTGTTTTTTTTTTTATTATTTTTAGTTTTAATTTAAAGTTTTAAGTGCATTTTTAAACGGCACTGCTGGGTTGTTTTTGCTCTAATCTGTTTAACAATTTTAGTTTATATTTTTTTTGTTTTCTCTCTCTTTCTATTATTTAAATTAAACAAATTAATACTTAAAAAGAAAAAGAGTTATCTTTAATACATGCATTTTCGTTTATTCCTTTCAGTTTCAGTGCTTAAACTGCACTAAAGAAGAAGAGTATTTACTTTCTTTATAAATGTGTTATTGAGGAGAAGGAGGAGGAGTGTGTTGAGTGTTTTAAATAGGGCGTTTTTTGTTAAATTAGTTATTCATTTTTTTTAACGTTTGCCTGGTGGTTTAACTGTGCATGAAAGCATTTCTTCTTTAGCCATTTTTGCCCGAAAATCAGCCATTAAATCCCGACACATGGTAGCCATCTCGGCCAGTTGTGTGAAATAGGCCTCACCTTCTTTACAGTAGGAGTCTTGATCATAATCGACATAGTTGGTTAAATTATATAGACGCATAGATTCGGGTAGAAATTGTGTTAGGAATTCATTGATGGCTCGATGTTGATCAACAACCATTTCTTCGGTTTGTTGTAGATCGGAAATCGCAGCATGTTGGACAAGTAATTCATCGGACATATCGTGTTCCTGGAAATGTTAAAGGTGGAATTAATATATAGAAGTCAAAACAAAGTATAGTCTAGTTTATAGATTATAGTCTCGCCTATAGTCTAATCTGGAATACTCTATAGTGTGGACTATAGTATAACCTATACTGTAGTCTATAGTCTGAACTATAGTTTAGTCTATAGTATGGACTATAGTCTAGTCTATCGTCTAGTCTATAGTCTGGACTACAGTCTAGTCTATTGTCTGGAATATAGTCTAGTCTATAGTCTGGACTAGTTTAGTCTGTAGTCTTGTCTACAGTTTAGTCTGTAGTCTAGTCCATAGTCTAATCTATAGTCCATTCTATTGCCTAGTCTATAGTCTAGTCTATAGTCTAGTCTATAGTCTAGTCTATAGTCTAGTCTATAGTCTTGTTTATAGTCTTGTCTATAGTCTAGTCTATTGTCTAGTCTATTGTCTAGTCTATTGTCTAGTCTATTGTCTAGTCTATAGTCTAGTCTATAGTCTAGTCTATAGTCTAGTCTATAGTCTAGTCTATAGTCTAGTCTATAGCCTAGTCTATAGTCGAGTCTACAGTCGAGTCTATAGTCTAGTCTATAGTCTAGTCTATAGTCTAGTCTATAGTCTAGTCTATAGTCTAGTCTATAGTCTAGTCTATAGTCTAGTCTATAGTCTAGTCTATAGTCTAGTCTATAGTCTAGTCTATAGTCTAGTCTATAGTCTAGTCTATAGTCTAGTCTATAGTCTAGTCTATAGTCTAGTCTATAGTCTAGTCTATAGTCTAGTCTATAGTCTAGTCTATAGTCTAGTCTATAGTCTAGTCTATAGTCTGGTCTAGTCTATAGTCTAGTCTATAGTCTGGTCTAGTCTATAGTCTGGTTTAGTCTATAGTCCAGTCTATAGTCTAGTCTATAGTCTAGTCTATAGTCTAGTCTATAGTCTAGTCTATAGTCTAGTCTATAGTCTAGTCTATAGTCCAGTCTATAGTCTAGTCTATAGTCTAGTCTAGTCTATAGTCTAGTCTATAGTCTAGTCCATAGTCTAGTCCATAGTCTAGTCTACAATCTAGTCTATAGTCTAGTCTTCAGTGTAGTCTATAGTCTAGTCTTCAGTGTAGTCTATAGTGTAGTCTATAGTGTAGTCTATAGTGTAGTCTATAGTGTAGTCTATAGTGTAGTCTATAGTATAGTCTATAGTCTAGTCTATAGTCTAGTCTATAGTCTAGTCTATAGTCTAGTCTATAGTCTAGTCTATAGTCTAGTCTATAGTCTAGTCTATAGTCTAGTCTATAGTCTAGTCTATAGTGTAGTCTATAGTGTAGTCTATAGTGTAGTCTATAGTGTAGTCTATAGTATAGTCTATAGTCTAGCCTATAGTCTAGTCTATAGTCTAGTCTATAGTCTAGTCTATAGTCTAGTCTATAGTCTAGCCTATAGTCCTAGTCTATAGTCTAGTCTATAGTCTAGTCTATAGTCTAGTCTATAGTCTAGTCTAAAGTCTAGTCTATAGTCTAGTCTATAGTCTAGTCTATAGTCTAGTCTATAGTCTAGTCTATAGTCTAGTCTATAGTCTAGTCTATAGTCTAGTCTATAGTCTAGTCTATAGTCTAGTCTATAGTCTAGTCTATAGTCTAGTCTATAGTCTAGTCTATAGTCTAGTCTATAGTCTAGTCTATAGTCTAGTCTAGTCTATAGTCTAGTCTATAGTCTAGTCTATAGTCTAGTCTTTAGTCTGGACTATGGTCTAGTCTATAGTCTAGTCTATAGTTTAGTCTGTAGTCTAGTCTATAGTCTAGTCTATAGTTTAGTCTATAGTCTATAGTCTAGTCTATAGTCTAGTCTATAGTCTAGTCTATAGTCTAGTCTATAGTCTAGTCTTATGTCTAGTCTTTTCTATAATCTAGTTTATTGTCTAGTAAATAGTCAAGTCTAAAATTTTCAAACTTACGCTCAACGAACGCAACAATGCCAAATCACTCGCCGACATCTGACCATTGTTCTTATTATTATTGTTATTATTATGATTAGTATGATTATTATGCTTAATGGGCCTCTGCTGGACATGCTGTACATTATTAGTCTCTTCATCCTCTTCATACATTAACTGTTCGGTATCTTCTTCACGCAGCACATCATCCTCACGTAATACATCTTTGACCACCAGCTCTTTAACACGATCCGCATAACGTAGAGTATTGAGTGTGTGTTCACACGAACTTAAACCCGGTGAAATCATAGCAATCATACAGGTTTTACTCTTATCGCCAATAAAAGAATCACGTAAAACTTGCGTTAACTTCGAGACACGGAATGGCAAGTGAGCCGATTGTTTACCCAAAGCACGAATACATTCTTTCAGAGCCAATAGAGATTTATTGATTTCGGCACCCTCCATGCGTGTTTGACGATTAGCCGATGAGGTATCGGCACCACGTTCATTACCAGCCAAATCGATAAAAGAGAATTTACCATGAATTTTTGTGGAGCCGGGAGGACGTAAAACAATTTGAAATACTGCATGAGAACGTGATGAGTTTGAATTGGCTGAGGTCTGGCCGGAGGTGCGAGCATTGTTGCCGTGCTGTATAAGTTTAAGCACTTCTTCAACACTGTCGACTACCTTCTCGGTGAGACCAACAACTTGTACCTGCTGTTTACCATCCTCCAGGACACGAAGTTTTTGTTTATCTGAGAGTAAATCAAAAACCTAAAACAAGATAAGGATTATTAGAGATTAAAAATTATTGTTAAACATGTTATGTTATGTTGGAAACATACTTTGCCACTGTAATTTCAAAGAAACTGGCTGATACACTAGATTCAAGTGACGATAACGTGGTCCATTCAAATAGGTAAACACATCCTTAGCTGCCATGGCATATATACCATTTTTACAATCCTGTATTTTGCCATTAAATTCGCCGCCCATTGTGTGAGTTTTACCCGAACCGGTCTGGCCATAGGCAAAACAAGTGGCCATGCCACCTTCAAATATAGTTTGGACCAAAGGTTTTGCAGTGTATCTGAAAATTCAGCCATTAAATACAATTTAGTTAACAATAACAAGTTAATTAATAAACATTTAAATTAAATTACTTTTATATTTAAAAGTTAATTTGATATTTTATTATTTGCTTTTTTTTTTTTTTGTTATCAATTGAATATGTGTATCATGGAAATAGCTAGTTATTGGGGAAATTGTGTGCTAATTTACACACCCATGAATGAAAACAAGTGCTTTTGTATTAATACTGAGGGGTTTTTATTGACTTGAATCTCTGATTTTATGGGGTAATTGTTAATTGAAATTGTTTATGCCAACCCATTAGAGAAAAGAAAAAAAAAACTATTTTTACAATTCATGTAAAATTTTTAGTTAAAAACGATTTGTTTAAATAACAAAAAAGGATTTTGAACTATACAACAATCTTTAGTTTAGTATAAGTTCTGTTCCGAAAGGCCTCTATAGGTTGGTAGGACCAATAATGTTTTTTTTAATGATTTCCCATGGTTCGGAGGACCAACATTCATTGAAAATCAATTCAGTTCAAATATGGCTGATATCTAACAATAGCAATAAAAAATATCTTTAAAACTATATCGTGTTGTTTTGCCAAATAATTTCTTTTGGTTCGTAGGACCATCATTTATTCCAAATGTTTAAAAAGTTTTTAAAAGTCTAAAACTTTAGATATTTGCTTCAAATCTAGTAATTACCATTGATATTATCTTAAAAACTCTATCGCTAGTTAAAGTATGATATTTCGAAAGAATTTATGAATTATAGTCTGGACTATAGAGTAGACTATAGTCTGGACTATAGAGTAGACTATAGTCTGGACTATAAAATAGACTATTGTCTGGACTATAGAGTAGACTATTGTCTGGACTATAGAGAGACTACTATAGTAGACTAGTACTAGAGTAGACTATAGTCTGGACTATAGAGTAGACTATAGTCTGGACTATAGAGTAGACTATAGTCTGGACTATAGAGTAGACTATAGTCTGGACTATAGAGTAGACTATAGTCTGGACTATAGAGTAGACTATAGTCTGGACTATAGAGTAGACTATAGTCTGGACTATAGAGTAGACTATAGTCTGGACTATAGAGTAGACTATGTCTGGACTATAGAGTAGACTATAGTCTGGACTATAGAGTAGACTATAGTCTGGACTATAGTAGACTATAGTCTGGACTATAAATAGACTATTGTCTGGACTATAGAGTATACTATAGTCTGGACTATAGAGTAGACTATAGTCTGGACTATAGTAGACTATAGTCTGGACTATAGAGTAGACTATAGTCTGGACTATAGAGTAGACTATAGTCTGGACTATAGAGTAGACTAGTCTGGACTATAGGTAGACTAAGTCTGGACTATAGAGTAGACTATAGTCTGGACTATATAGACTATAGTCTGGACTATAGAGTAGACTATAGTGGACTATAGAGTAGACTATAGTTGGACTATAGAGTAGACTTAGTCTGGACTATAGTAGACTAAGTCTGGACTATAGAGTAGACTATAGTCTGGACTATGTATGTAAGTGACTATAGTCTGGACTATAGATTAGTCTATAGTATGGACTATAGATTAGTCTATAGTCTGGACTATAGATTACATTAGACTATAGAGTAGACTATAGTCTTGACTATAGAGTAGACTATAGGCTGGACTATAGAGTAGACTATAGTCTGGACTATAACCTCGACTATAGAGAGGACTATAGATTAAAATAAAGTCTGGACTGTAGAGTAGACTATATTCTGGATTATAGAGTAAACTATAGTCTGGACTAAAGAATAGTCTATAGTCTGTATAAATAGTAGTCTATAGTCAGGTCTATAGATTAGTCTATAGTCTGGACGATAGTTTGGTCTATAGTCTGTACTATAGATAAATCTACAGTCTCGTCTATAATTGTGTCTATAATCTGAACTCTAGTCATCATCTTCATAACATTTTAAGGTCATTTATTTAAATAAAAAACAAATTCCCATTTGAAATTATTCCAAAGAAACCAAAGAAATCTTAGAAAATGTTTGCTCATAAAATACTAATGAACCGCAATCATTTAAATATAATTTCTAAACCACAATTAATAAACTACTTTATTCTTGAAAAAAAAAGTAAAAGAAAAGAATAACAAAATTGTAACCTTTTTAACACATGACTAGACTTTCTAATTAAACTAAAGACACCTAATACTCGGAAGTAACAAGAGAAAAAAAAAACACATTCATATAAAAACTTTTCTCTGCAGCTTTAGTCATCATTATAACGATCAATATTTTTTAAACAAAATTTATAAGGAAATAATGAATAGCATACAAAGATTAAACCAGTTCATAGCTACAACAGAAAAAAAATGTAGCATTAACAAAA